>NC_142761.1:8555717-8815717 GCF_054948205.1 Urtica dioica subsp. dioica
TTAACAACAAATAACAGATCATGCCAAATAATTAATCCCAACAAGAACTCATAATTATGAATATTGTATACTGCTAGAGTCTCCACATCACTTGTTACCTTGGCATATTCATTACTTTTTTCAAAAAACATTAAAGCTTCTTTTATCTGCATGGCTTGGTATCTTATGGTGGTGGTGGAAGGGGATCATGCGGATCCGATGGTGGATGAGGAGGTGGAGGTGGTTATTGAAGTTAGTATGGTGGTGATCGTGGTTCCTATGGTGGTGGTGGAGGTGGAGGTGACGGTTCCTATAGTGGTGGAGGTGGTCGAGGCGGGGTTGGATACTTATGACCGTCTTCACCATGCTTTTTTTTATTCAAGTAACGGGTGCGGTCCCCACAGAGGTATAAATGATGCAATATTATGTACGTCTAGCAATAATATTGATGAGTTGTCCAACAACTTTGGATCGGTAGGACTTGCTCCTCAAGATGTGTAGTACTCTTCATTTATGTATTACGAAAGATCTTCCGCTTACAACGATGTATACTACCCACCACAATCTTCCAGCACCATCTCCACAGACCAGCCGCATCCAGATTATCCCCCTTACTCTTTCTCTGTTGGTGAATCTTAATGGGAGTACGACTATCATTTGAATATGTGCTTCACTTCATATGCTCATTTCATGAGTTGGTATGATTACTGTATGATTGTTACCCGGGAGATTCCTACGGAGTAGTTATTTTACTGCTTGTCGTTGTTGTTGTTTGATGGATTATATTGAACTTTTTCTATTTGGTTTGTACTTTGTATTGAACTATTTCATTAAGTTCGTATTTGGTTTTTATTGAACTATTTCATATGATTTATGATTTTATGTTGAACACTTGAACTATTTGAATTATGGCTTGTTATGTAAATATAATGAAAATATTTTAGATATTATTTTTATTTTTATTCTATGTTATGTATACTTTAAAAAAAATATTTGTTCACTGAATTGCTCTTGATAAATACGGTATTTGACGGCATTCCTCAACGATAACGGTATCTTCAACGACATATTTTATCTTTTCATTTTCTATATTCACGATATTACTCTGGTTTACCATCGGATACCGGTACAATTTGAGTCCCGAAACGGTAATGGTAATGGTATTTCGATCGTTGTTTCTATCTCACTTGCCGTTACTAAAACATGTTGTCGTTTTGTAATTCTAGCAGTCGTTTTATTCATACCTGAATATCAATACATCCTGTGAAAGTTCTACTGAATATCGGTTTGATTTATTTCGGTTTCGGCGTTTGGTTGTCGAGAAAGTAAGAGGTTTGGTTTCGCTCTAGAAGTTTCAGTGGTTTGAAATCGCTTGGTTGGTTCGATCCTTCATACTTATGCTTTGTATGTAACTACTAAAATCGATTTTTATGCTATTTTTTCTTGAAAATCATCGCTGGTCTGAGTTTTGCAGGTTAGTGAGGTATGTCATGTTCATATACTAACTTCTTTGGAAATGGCGACGCAAATCTTCGCTATGCACTCGTGTCTCGTGGTATGATAAAATTTGACTATATGTGTATCTATCGTCTTCGCATAATGAATTAGCAACTATAATATTTTTCAAGTGTTTTTCGTTGTGAAACAGCTTCGCAATGCAACGCTCTGCAAAGCTGGGAAAGGATATCGGTGTGTTTTAGGGAGAAATATGAGGTATTCATTTATATATCTATCCATACAGCTATATATCTATCTTATAATATGATTTCATTCATTTCGACTACAAAAATCGATGAATTTGGAACTTTCTATGCAGGTTTAGTAATCTTCTATGCTCTAGGGTTCTGAAAAGATGCTATTGTTCCACACATAAGTCGGCACAGAAGGTTTTGGAGGAAGTAGATAATTATGGTTTCCCAAGCATTTCCAATCGCACAAAAGTCCTTGATAAGGTAGCTTCTTCTTCTTTCTAGTGCGTGTATGTCCTGTTTTTTTATTTTTATTTTTTTATTTAATGATATTTTTCTCTTCTTCTTATATTTAGTATCATGAATTGCTTGTTCTTTCTGTTTTAGGTATCGGTTATGATGGGGTACGGCGAACTACCTGATCTGATCGAAAATGGAGACGATGCGGAGTCGTTTGATGTCTCTTCGGTGTGTAAGAGATTTCCCAGTATCATCGTGGGTAGTTCTCCTCCGGTGGTCCTGTACGACGAGAATATGGATCTATCTGAGATCGAGGGTGTTTTGACCACAACAAACGATAATGTAGATCTCGTCTCTAAGCCTACAAGTGAATACAAGAGTACTCCGAAAGATGTTCGTAAGCCACCGGATTCCTCGGATCTCTCGTCGACTTCCTCGTCGCGGCGCCAGAGTTCTTATATGCGACGTATGCCTTCTGACGAGAAGATTCTGAACCAAACAGTCGCTCCGAAGAAGGAATCTTCTTTGCTTGAGCCGCCTCGAGAAGAAGACGCGACGCCCCTTGAGTTGATTCTCGACAGACCCATTAGCTGCGTCACGGGGCTCACAAAGAGGCAACTTCGCCAATTGGAAGAAGTTGGTTTTCATACGGTTCGTTTTCGTGAGAAATTATGTGAGAGAGGAACTATTTTAGAGAAGAGGCTTGACATTTTGTGGTCGTTTTTTCTTGTTCCTGTGTAGTTGCGAAAATTGCTGCACCATTTTCCTCGGACGTATGTGGATTTACGGAACGCTCAGACTGGGATCGAAGATGGACAGTACTTGATCATTGTTGGTAAAGTTTTATCTTGTAGGTAAAGAATGTTTCTCCAAATATGTTCGTTGCTTCTTGAAATTTAGTTGCCTATCTTTCTAATCCTGGTATCCAACCAGGATTTTGTGCTTTGCTTTCGAGGTTTTTACATAGACGCGGAGGTGTTCACCTAGATGGCTATATGACAATGACATATTGTATGCTTGAAAGTGGATAACTTTTTTTCTTTTGTAATTTTTTTTTCTGCTTCAGGGGAATCAAAGCCAGTTCAACGCTTTCAATTCTTGAGGTTGTTGTGGGTTGCACGATTTTAGATAGTGAATCGAATTCCATAAGTACAGAACAGAGTGAAGATATAAAAGGAAGAAAGAAAATCTACTTGCATTTAAATCAATTCTACAGTGGTACTCGTTTCACCTCACAATATTTTCTTCAATTTCTTCATGGAAGACATAAAGTGGGAGAGATTGTGTGTGTTAGTGGTAAGGTGAGCTTCGTAACTTCCTGTGTCTTTTAATATACATACATATACATATATATATACATACATATACATATATATATATATACATACATATACATATATATATATATATATATATACCTGTACGGCATGATTGAGAGGTATCTATGATCCTCTTACTCATCTTTGTTGGGGACGAGGAATTAATCGATTCTTTAGACTCCGTTTGGAACCCGGAACATAAGAGGGAAAGGAAAATGAATCCCTCCTATTTTCCTTTTGTTGTTTGGGTAGAGGGAAAATAGGATGGAAAGGAAAATAGGAGGGAAAATGTATAACTAAAATGGAGATTGTATTTTCACCGAAAAATCGGATGGAAAATGAGAATCTCTCCAAATTTGTCCATGTGGGGACCACGTTTGTATGTATCTTGCTCACTTTCCTCTCAATTTTCCCTTCTATTTTTCATGACTTTCAAACACAACCTAAAATTTTGATTTTCCCTCTTGTATTTTTACTTTCCCTTGTATTTTCACATTCCCTCTATTTCCGGGTTCCAAACGGAGCAAAAGTAGGTCTCTTGTCTTAGACTTTGCATTAGAAATAAGACAAAAGCGATCAGACTTAGTCACTAGACTCATTCTGTTTTGTTTGCTTCCTTTCCTTTATCTTAGTACTAATATTAATTACCAATTGAATATAGGTGAAGTATATGCCAGCCAAAAATCACTACAAGATACAAGAATATGACATTGATGTTGTCCAAGATGACAATGATTCATCTTTTCATGTTGAAGGAAGGCCTTATCCTATTTACCCTGCAAAAGGAGTCGTTAAACCAAACTTTCTGAGAAACATCATTCCTAGGTTTGTGTTTGTGTGTGGGGTTTTTATTTTTATTTTTTTTAATACTATTTGTTTGTATATAATTTTGTGACCCATGACATTCTTGTAAGGGAACAATACTTTGGGTTACTAGTGGTTAGCTTAAAATTGTCTCTTGCTGCTTATTTTGGTTTTAACATTTTCTTTTGTCAAATTGCATAAGTTACTTGTGGTACAAACTACTATTTTTTCCTACTTGTGTTTTTGCATTCTTATTTTTGAAAGATAAAGACTCAAAAGAGCTTTTTATTCATTATTTATTTTTATTTTTATTTTTTATTTTTTGCATGATGCTTTCAATATGTGAAGTGAAAGCTTTTGGATTTTTAAAGGTATTATTAGACGGAACAAGTTCTCGTACCACCCTCGTAGTCCAGCCTTATTGTACTAGAAGTTTTTGCCATAAAATATGTTAGATAAATGTTAAATTCACCTCTTGCTTATACATGATCATCAAACAATAGTAAGTTAATGTATTGGTTTATTATAGTGCACCATGTTAGCTCTTTCTCTGATGTGTTAACTGTGCTATATGTTGTAGAACCTACATTGTTATACATTGTAAAAACCTGATTTGCTCGATGCTCTGTAGGCACCTATATTTCTCAATATTTACTTAGTAGCTTGTCGAGTATCCTTGCAATATTATCCTGACACACTGTAAATCAATACTGCTTACAAGTTGCAATTTGTGACCATGCGAATATATTTACTCGTTTGTGTTATTTTGTAACAGTGCTTTACAAGTGTTACCCCTTCATTTTGATCCCATTCCAGAAAATGTGCTTCAAGACTTCAGACTGCCAAATCTAAAAGATGTAAGTGTACTTCTTTTGTACTGGGTAGCCTTACATATTGGGAGTTATTGATTTCACTGGCAAAGAACCAAAAACCGTGAGGTTATGAGAATGTTTCCTCAGCTTCTGTAATTCTACTAACAAATCCACTATGGCAATAATTTCCTTTTATAACAATACTAGAAATATACGGATGTTATCTTGATAAAGTAACCAGAGTGCCTTGAAACGTAAGCATATAGCCAGCATGATAAAATTAGCAGATTTCCCATGTCGCAATTATTTATTTATTTATTTTAAATCTTGAATAGCACAGCATACATCTTCAGACATAATTTATCTCTCCATCCATTTCTACTATTCCTAATCTTGTTCAGGAGAGACGGCTTTTATGCTTATGGAAACTATGTGTGTAGGCATACACTTTGATTCACCAGCCAAAGGATATAAACGAGGCTGATCGGGCAAGAAGAAGGTTTATATTTGATGAGTTCTTCTACATGCAGGTGATTACTTATACTTGACCTCTCGTAACTATCAGAGAATAATCTGTATCAGTAACATTATTAAAGAAATGAAATCTTGGTCACCTCGGTCTCCTCTGTAGAATCATTTACGGCGTTGACATAATTAACTATTTGATCATCCAGCTTGGGCGCTTGTTCCAAATGCTTGAAGGCCTTGGCACACAACACGAGAGAGAGGGTTTACTGGATAAAATCCGGAACCCAGAATGTAACGTAGGTTATATCCAGGAATGGTCTAATCTCACCAAGATGTTTGTGCAAGCTTTTCCATATTCACTCACACCTAGTCAGCTGAAAGCTGTTTCAGAAATTCTTTGGGACCTTCAACAACCGGCTCCTATGAATCGACTCTTGCAGGTGTGAAACTTTAGATAAATGGATTTTTTTTTAATTGAATTGATAACAGTGTACATTCATGCTCAAATTTATTGCTATCGGTTTCACATGTCCTAATTTCAAAATTGTACCTCCAATGTAAGTCTCTGGTTATATGCTTGTAGCTCATTGGTGGTATGTTGAATTTAATAGTTTTGTTTTTATATTTACACAAAATTCAAGGCCATGGTGGTGTATCATGCAATCTTTTAAAAGAACTGCATTAAATTTGATACTGATTTCTGATATACTGAGAGAACATTGGCACTGAACTACTATGTGGTAGTTATATCATGTGAATATGCCGTCGAAATGTGATTGTATCACTGTTTTATTATTATATAACCAATCAATAATTTGTTGTTCTCATAACCAATCACTGTTTCATAGGGTGATGTTGGATGTGGTAAGACAATAGTAGCTTTTCTGGCATGCATGGAAGTCATTAGCTCTGGATATCAGGTTTGTTTTTAAACTGATTTCTTTCCCTTTTACACTTGGAAATAAAAGAAATTCCTGCATATGTATGAGCGATGAACAATATATTTTCTTATTGAATCACGTAATATCCATCATATGGACTGCTGAATATATACTTACAAATTATCCTAATTGATCTCTTAATTATAGTCAAGAATAAGTTGTAATTACCTAAAACACAACAGGTTTATTTCATAAATAAATACCAGCTATTCGAAAGATTTGTTCTGACCAAGTATGTACAAGGAAATTATACCCGGAGAATATCTCACACTTACAGGTTAACACTCCCACTCAAGTTGGATCATAGATGTTAATCATGTCCAACTGGCTGGTTAAGAAACATACACACTATTTCAAACCACCGAAGTTTTATATATAAACACAAACATACATACATATTGATGAAATTCTAGTGATCCGCTGTGTTTGGTATTGTATAGGTAGCTTTCATGGTTCCAACTGAGTTGCTTGCAATCCAACACTACGAACACTTGAAGAATCTGATTGAGAGAATGGAGAACGTTGAGTGCCAACCCTCCATTGCTTTACTATTGGGCTCAACTCCAACAAAACAGGCTCGGATGATTCGTCAGGTATCGAAATATTATCCCATTCATTCACCGTTAAAGTATTACTTAATTACTTACATAGTCTCACACTCAACTCTTGAAACCGTGGATTTCAGGATCTTCAAAGTGGAGACACGTCGATGGTGATTGGAACCCACAGCTTAATAGCTGAAAGGGTAGAGTTTGCTGCTCTGCGGCTTGCTGTGGTGGACGAGCAACACCGTTTCGGTGTGGTCCAGAGGGGAATGCTAAACAGCAAGGTACGTTCTGTTTGTAATTTTATTTTTTATTTTTTGAAGGGCAACTTTGTCCTAGTCGTGACTCGAACTTATCACTTCAAAGTGGTATGGGTGGCGGTACTCACCGTTTGAGCTTCCCAAGTTTGTGTATCTGTTTGTAAAATGTATTAAGATATTCACGATGATCATCTAGACTAGCAAAATGACTATGGAGGTTTATGATGCTAATTACCCTGGTTTATCGTACAGTTGTGTAATGCTTCCATGGATTCAAGAGTCGCAACTGAAACTTTGGATGATGACGATGAAGCCTCAAAATCTATTTATATGGCTCCTCATGTTCTTGGGATGTCTGCCACTCCTATCCCGAGGAGTCTTGCCATTGCTTTATATGGAGACGTGTCCTTAACCCAGGTCTGCCTTTTTCTTTACTGCCTATTATTTTCTCTCACTGTATCTCTTGTCATGTCAATTTCCTGGGCTATTTCAATATACTCTATCCTTCACAAACAAGGACGAATAAAGATGAATGTTCTTCCATTCAACCTTTGGTTTTGCCGAACAAAAATTTAGCTGCTAAGCATAGAGAAATTAAGTGAATTGCTGGTTCCCTGGTCATTATAGTTCTATGGTTTTCGCTTCTCTGTGATAATAGATAACCGACTTACCTCCTGGAAGAAGACCAGTCGAGTCTATCACTATAGAAGGAACTGAAGCTGGGTTTGAGAAAGTTTACGAGGTAATTATCTTTGATATCATACTTTCCTATAAACGCAGCAGAAATCGCAGTGTGAACATGTATAACAATTATGGATTATTCATTTATAAGGATACGTTGATTTTTTTCTATTCTTTCGCATGCCCTTGTGGGGCTATTATTTGATGCAAAGGATATAAATTGTGACAGATGATGTTACATGATTTACAAGGAGGAGGAAAAGTGTATCTCGTGTACCCAACGATCGATCAATCCGAGCTACAGCCTCAACTCAAAGCCGCGAGTGGGGATTTCGAGTCGATATCGAGCAGGTTTCGGGACTATCGATGCGGGCTGTTGCACGGAAGAATGAAGAGCGACGAGAAAGAGGAGGCGCTGAATCAATTCAGGTCTGGAGAGACTCCGATACTTCTGTCGACGCAAGTGGTCGAAGTTGGCGTCGACGTTCCAGACGCGTCTCTGATGGTCGTCATGAACGCCGAGAGATTCGGGATCGCTCAGTTGCACCAACTGCGAGGCCGAGTGGGCCGCGGCTCGAAGAAGTCGAAGTGCGTGTTTGTGCCCATGGCGGGGAGTAATAGCCTGAGCCGGCTCAAGATACTCGAGGAATCCACGGACGGGTTTTACTTGGCGAACGCGGACCTTCTCCTTCGAGGCCCCGGAGATTTGATCGGTAAAAAGCAATCGGGTCATCTTCCGCACTTTCCGGTTGCCAGATTAGAAGCTGATGGGAATATTTTACAAGAAGCGCACCTTGCTGCACTGGTAAATCTTAAAAAATCCCGGTTCCGTGCATTTTGTCGCTTTGCTCTCGCTGCTTGTTTCTTCCTTGATTGTCTTTGCCGTTCGAGGGTTGTGAGGTGTGGTGACACGTGTTTAAATTGGTTTGCGTATTTGCAGAGAATTTTAGGCGCTTCGCATGACTTGGAGAGATTTCCACGGCTCAAGATGGAACTCAGCATGAGGCAGCCACTCTCTTTTCTGGGTGACTGATGAGATCAGGCTAGGTCTGTGCCTTGGGTTCCAAGTTAAAACTAATTTATTTGTACGTTATATATATATATATATATATATATATATATATATATATATATATGTATAGGACCCCTAGAGCCCTTGATGATATCAGCAAAACACACGACTGAGCATTAATATAACTGCATTTAGGAGACAAATTAGCGTTTTATCTGATAGTTTTTGTTTTATTTTTTTGCATAAAGGTTGTAGTTGCTTCTTATTTCTAGGAATAGGTATGGGTCTGGCCGGGTCCACGTGATACGTTACCTAGATCCGGTTAAAAAATAGACTCGTTTCCAGGTTTTTGAAGCGGGTCGGCTAACGGGTAGATAATTGCTGGACCCGTTACCCGTTTTAATTAGTTTTTCTAATTATAAAACATAATAAAAACAATGCCATCAACGTTAGAATGTAAATTTAAGTGGTTAACGCTTAAAATAACCTAATGGATCTGAGATCAACTTTGGATAAATACATTTTTTTAGTGTTGACGGAGTGGGTACCAGGTAGACGGTAAAGGTTCACGTGTTCCGCTACCAGGTCCCGAACTGCTTAAATGTTTACGGGTTTTTATTCGTTCACGCAGAAAAAACGGGTAATATTCATCCCATTTAAACCGGTTAGAATGCATCGGGTGAAATTGACATCCATACTTATTCCAACTTTCATTTCCTTCAAAATCAATTTTTTTTTTTTTTTTTTTTTTTTTGGTAGTGATAAAATTTTAGAGGATATATTTAATTGAAGGTATCAAAAGACTGTTTTTGCTAGTGACGTCAAGCGCTTCAGTTTTGGTTCACACGTGAACATAAAATGTAATCTACAAGTCAGACTCGAAAATCTGAATGCATATAAATCACTCTAAACAACATGAGTATACTGTTTTCTGATAAAAAAAAAACATGAGTATAATGTAAGGGTGTTCATCAAAACCGTCAAACCGAACAATCCGATCATCCAAATCAAACCGCACTTTTTTTAAACCGTCCTATTAAAACTCGATGAAGTTTGAGTTGTAACCAACCCAAACTGCAATTGTTACGGGTTGGTTTGGTATTTTTTTTTTTTTTATAGTCGTGAGATTGAGTTGAATCAAACCAACCCGATATTGTTAATTATTTAATTTTTGTAAGATTGCAAATATTTTATATGTACTATTGTTAAAAAGATTAATATTGGTTTGGTAATTAGATTAATATTGCAATTATAATTAAATAAAAAAATACTTAGTATTATACTTTATTATTTATGACTACATGGAAACTTGGTAATTAAAAATATGCGTAATTTTTATTTTAATACGTAATTTTTTTTAAAGATAAGTAAAATTCTAATTTTATATGATAAAACGTTCTAGATATAATATACGTATATGATTTTCATTCGAGTTATAAAGTCATTTGTCGAGAATTATAATCCGAAAAAAACCAACCTAAACCAACCCGATTATTTTTGAGTTGATTTGGTTTGGTTTTACCTTTTAATCGGGTTGGTTTGAGTTTCAAAATTAAAAAATTAATTGTAGCGGTTCAGGTTGGTAGAACATGAAAAAACCGACTAACCCAGCCCGATTACACCCTTAGTATAATGTTCATATCTTGCATTTCCGTAAATTAATGTAAGAATAATGTTTATATATTGACTATGATGTTAGTTGGCTTTCGAGTCCGCAAAGAAGAACGGGCTTGTAAAGTTAACATACCAACAGGTTGTGCTAGTGTTTAATTTGGAACTACTTTTTGTTTAACTACGTCTCTGCTTAATTAAGCTAATTTTAGATTAAAAGAGACCAAGTTGACGTGTTGGGAAAATGAAAAGTAAAAAAAAAAAATTGCTGCTCCGGTTTGTACTTACGAAGGTGACATGTGAAAGAGCTTCCAATAAATGTTATGTATACACGCATTACTCGAAGAGGTAAATTTACATACTGTATCTCACATCGTTTATGATATCATTATCACTTTCCATTAATAATAGTGTATAATATATAGCATATAACCACTCGAATCAATTTTGGTCTTTTTTTTAGGTGCATGGAATTTGTACTAGAAACATATTTGTGCGAAAGAAACGAGTGGTCAAAACAAGGAAACACTAGTTGATTTTGGTGATTGGACAAAATATTTGCCAATTTCTAATTGAATCCCTGTAAACACGATTAGAAGTGGGGGTCCCACACTGCTAACCACTCAGATTACAAAGGATACGGTCGAGCAGGAGATTCAAGTGTAAATAAATATAATATATAATACAAAAAAAGACAAGCAGACAGAGTGGGACCCATGTTGGTCTCCAACCCAATCATCACGGCTGGGCCGTACCGTGTAAATTTGCTGGGACGTGTGCTTTGGAATAGAGAAATTTTGTAGACCTCCTAATGAATAAACTTGTTATTTATACTCCTTAGAGAGATTTGTTAACAATTGGTCATTCGAGGATATTAAAATAATAGTCAAATTATAAAGGATAAATTATATTGTTATCATCTCAACTATAACGTTGTCAACGTTTCACCTTTTGAATTTTAAAATCGTGCATGACAGACCATAAAATCTTACATTGCAACAAATTTATCCCTTCCGTTAGGTGTTTAACAGATTTTAAACGTTCAATGCTTATGTAGGATAATATTTAGGGATAAAAGTGTAAAATCATTTTGAAGACGTTATTTCTAATTGGAATAATCACACCAATGTTAATAATAACTTTATGTCAACTAAAAAAAAACATAAACCCAGCTCGTGCTCGATCTATGGCTTTTCTGACGGAACTAGTGATTCCATACGCTGATGTTTTTCGGGCTGAGTCTAGTGTTTGGAATCGGAGTGCCTTACATTGTTGCTTGGAATCAGTTATAGCTCTCTCTATTTTCTTCCTCTGAAATTAATCCATATATTAAAACTATTGCCAATACACACACAAAATAAACCTGTCAAACAAACCCATCAAACCAAGTGCAACAAAATTATTATAACATCCTTAAACCTTCTCTAATCTTTGGTTTCTAATTCCCGTAAAGACATTGAAATCTTAAATAATTTTTTTTCTTTCCTTGAAAACACATTTATGGAGTCACAACAGTTTTGGGCATATTACACCTTACCTCCATTTCGCCAACAAATTAGCCAAACAGGACCATGAAATCTCATTCTTTATACGAACAAAATACAATCCAAGATCCAACACTTCAACAAACTCCCAACCTCGTCACCGTCATCCCCCTCTCTCTCTCTCTCTCACCATGTTCTGTTAAAAAAAAAAACACAATCGAGGGCCTCATGAGGCGGAGCGCGGTGACATGGTCGATCTCCATCAACCTAGTCCTAAACTCGGGATCCTAGGGCGGTTGATCTTCACCAAACTGAAGAGCGAAGGGATTTATTTCTGTGACCGCGACAATTTGCTGAACGATCTACAAATTACCACGCTTGTGAGTCGCGACCTTCGCACCTTTGATCAAACCACAAACTGTGAATCGATCTTGCTGGCTTGCCTTGTTAACAAAATTGTAAGGGTTTTTAGGGTCAAGAAGAAGAAAAATGGGGGGGGGGGGAGAGAGAGAGAGAGAGAGAGAGAGAGAGAGAGAGAGAGAGAGAGAGAGAGAGAGAGAGAGAGAGAGAGAGAGAGAGAGAGAGAGAGAGAGAGAGAGAGATAAAATTTTATTCTTATTTTACTTTTATAATGGTATTTTGGTACTATAAAAAAATAAGTGGTCACATGATCAAAACATGACAAATAACTGGACGTCCATCAATAAAATTTAACAGAAGGGGTAAATTTGTTGCAATGTAGGATTTCATGGTCTATCATGCACGATTTTAGAATTTAGAGGGTGAAACGTTACTAACGTCATAATTGAGGGAGCAACAATGTAATTTATCTAATTATAAATTTATTAGAAATATTGTTAATATTATATTAGAGTCTAAAATACCCTTTTCCAATTTCACCTCTCTCCCAAATTGGACAAGGAGATAAAGAACTTCTAACGAAGCTTATCGAGTCGTGGCGGAGATCGAGGCTTGTAGTGGCGGCTCTGGCGACGAAGGATGGTGAGGTAAGAGCGAGCGTAGCTTGAGATGAGGCCCGTGACGGCGGTATCGTCAAAGAGGTAGATTGGGAATTTTAGGAAGGGGAAGGCGGCAGAGAGGACGGAGTGGAAGGCCGGGAGGTCGGCGGCAAAGGTGGGGCCGGCGCACACGACAGTGGGGGTGCGATTTTATATCCTAGGGTTTTTCGTTCGACAGTTAATCCGATTAATTTTCATAGTTAATCTCGCTTAACTGTCACAATTAATCCGATTAACTGTCACGGTAATCTAATTAACTGTGCCGAACCTCTTCCAGAAACGATTTCAAACATCAGTGAGTCTCACGGTTTTGCCGATCTAGCTGTTCGAAAGTCGCAAGTCCAGTTCTGCATATTAAATGTTATAGTTAATCAGATTAAATGTGAAGGTTTATTCGATTAACCGTGTTGATCCTCTTACGGGAATGATCTCAAACATCAGCGAGTCCCGCGGCTACACCGTTCCAACCGTTTGAAGGTCGCAAGTCCAGTCTTGAAAACGCCGGAAGAAGCTGAGAATTGAGAGCTTCGTCGCCGAATGTCAGGACCTCGTTTTCGATGTAGACGAGCGGGACTTCGCTGGGGAATAGAGCAACGTTGGAGGCGATCCAGCTAACGGCGGTGTTCGGATCGGAAGCTAGGGTTGAGATTTCGTCATTTGAAATTTAGATGAAAACTCGGATTCTGACGCCAAAGACGGCAGAGATGACAATTAATAAGATTTATTGTTGTTCCTGTTACGCTTAATAAGATTTACTTTTGTTTTTGTTACGGGTAATGAGATTTACTATTTTTCTCGTTACCATTAATATTATTTACTCTGAAAGTTAATAATAACAACCCTTAAGGGTATTGTTGGAATGTTATTATTACAATTTGGCTACTTTCCTAAATATGTTAATAGTTGGGCTATAATTTTAAAATAAGAGTGCTGTTTGGACTAGATTCTTGGCCCGCCCTTAAATATGAATATTTATAACATGGAGAAATATGCCCCTCTATAGTAATATATCTTTTTGGGTCCATCCGGAAAATAGCCAACTTAAACGTTTCACATTGTCAGAAAAAGGTTTTCGGTTTCTCGTCACTTCATGATTAGTTCACCTTCACGTTCGTCGAGTTCATCGTGTTCTTCATGATCTTCAGATTCACCGAGTTCTTCGTGTTCGATGAGTCCTTCGACGCCGTCGTGTTCTTCAAGTTCGTTAGGTTCTTCGCATTCTTTGTGTTCGTCGAGTCCTTCTAGTTCGGCCTGTTGTTTGGGTTCTTCATGATCTTCGCGTTCTTTGTGTTCATCGTGTTCTTCACCTGAAAATACAAGAAACGTGAACTAGAGGGACACAGAGGGGTTTTCCCTGGCGCGTGCTCCAACGCTCAACATTAGTCGAGGTAAGGGGCTAATATCTCATCTCAAGAGATAAAAATATAGTGAATTGGGAGTGAAATAGAGATTTTTTAAGTCGAGAAAGACCTACCTTGAGAGTGAGGAGTGGGGGCTATTTATAGTAGTTAATGAGTTTAGTGGTGATGGATGAGTAGTCTTGTTTGGACGAGAGGTTGAGATGGCCGTTTCCCTTTCTCGGCCAAGTAGTTGGTCTTTTTCTTTGGCGGCGAAGTGGTTGGTCACTTCCTTTGGTAGCTGAGTGGTTGGTCACTTCTTTCGGCGGCCGAGTGGTTGGTCATTACTTTTGGTGGCCGAGTGGTTGGTCACCATTCTTGGTGTCCTGATGGTTAGTCATTTTCTTTGGCGGCCGAGTGGTTGATCATTTTCCTTGGCGGTCGAGTGGTTGATCACTTTTCTTGGCGGCCGAGTGGTTGGTCATTTACTTTTGGTGGCTGAGTGGTTGGTCACTTTTCGTGGCGGTCGGGTGGCTGGTCACTTTCTTTATTGGCGGCCGAGTGGTTGGTCACTCTCCTTGACGGCCGAGTGGTTGGTCACTTTCCTTGGCGGCCGAGTGGTTGGTCACTTTTCTTGGCGGTTCGATGGTTATCACTTTTGGCTGGCCGAGTGCTCATTTTCTTCATGACGGCCGAGCACTTGGTGTCAAGAAGGTCTTGGCATGAATATGTCTTCGAGTTTAAATCTTCTAATAGTGGGCTCGAACCCTTGTATTACGGCTTGCCTTTTCATTTTTTTCAATCAGGGTGTCGTTTTAACCTTGTGAAAATGACGGCATAACACATGGTACCTGGCGACGCTTTGGAATTTGTATTTCTTGATTCAGACAATACCTTTTTAAGTGTTGTAGGCAAGCTACTTGAGAGCACATTTCTACTATCTTTGTATTCTGATCACCGGAGGAAGAAGGGCATAATCTTCTGCTTGTAGAAGACTCAACTTCAATAGTTGACGGCTGTGCATTTCCAGATGTTGAAGTGGACGAGACTGGAGTTGAAGATCCTGAACTTGCATTTCAGTTTGAGGTGCCAACAGAGAGTTATCCTGTAGTAGTAGAGTGTCAAGCTGAATTTGAAGAGACTCAGGCAAACCTGAAACATGACGAATTGGATGAGAGTCAACAGCCACAAAGCCAGCTCGATAACAGTCAACAACCACAAAGCCAGCTCGATGAGAGTCAACAGCCAAGAAGTCAATTGAATGAGAGTCAAGTGCCACTAAGTCAACCCGATGAGAGTTAACAGCCACAAAGCCAACATGATGAGATTGAACAACTCAGTCAACTCGATGGGAGTCAATAGCCACAAAGCCAGCCTGATGAGAGTCAACAGCCACTCAGTCAACTTGATGAGAGTCAACAACCACTCAGTCAACCTGATGAGAGTCAACACCTACAAAGCCAGCTCGATGAGAGTCAACAACCACTTAGTCAAGTGGATGAGAGTCATCACACAGACGCTTAACCTCCATTTGAAATGCATAGTCAACCTGAAATACAAGAGGTTAAACAACCAGAAGTGGAAGATCATGACGACGCTAAAGTTGTTGAGCAAGATAGCGGATGTGAGAATAGTGAAGACGATGTGGTCGTGGATGGGGGCAGCTATAGAGGGTTGTTTAAAAGGCAAAGGGAAAAAATTTACAGTGATGATGAACCAGTCTCAGAGACGGGTAGTGACTACAATGACGAAGAAAACATCGACTTAGACCATGAGTCGTCTAGTGAAGAAGAAGACAAGGGTGGTTCGGTTTGGATGAAGGTTATGCCCAAATTTCAAGAGTTCAGACACGACACGGATATGGATTTTCTTGAACTCAAATTGGGTCTAGTTTTCCCTAATGGAAATGTATTCAAAGATGCTATCCGAGAATATTCTATCAGATCATGGAAGGAAGTACGTTTTAAGGTCAACGACTTGAATAGAGTGTGAGTAGTTTGTAAAGATGTGACATGTAAGTGGCTTTGCTTTGCATCAGAACTGGGTAAGACTACCACATTCGCAATAAAGACCCATGTGCCTGAGTACATGTGCGCTAGAACAAACCAAAACAGGTTCGCCACTTCACGGTGGTTGTCGAATAAGTACATGGATACTTTCAAGGACAACGATAATTGGTCAGCTGTTAACTTTATGCACAAGGTACAAAAGGATTTGGTCTTAGAATGTTCAAAGATGAAGGCGTATCGGGCTAAATTTTTTGCTACCAAGGTGATTGAAGGCGCATATAAAGAACAATATGCGTCATTATGGAACTATGGTTTAGAGATCAAACGATCTAATCCAGGATCAACGGTCGAATTTCTAACGGATGCCAACGAACAAGGTAAGCCTATATTTAAAGGATATACATTTGTTATTTCGGTTGTAAATCTGGCTTCATCGAGGGTTGTAGACATGTGATCGGGCTTGATGGATGTCACATCAAATGACATCACACAGGTAAACTATTGACGACAATTGACATCGATGCCAATAACAACATGTTCTCAGTCGCTTTTACGGTGGTGGAGTCGGAGTGCAAATAATCTTAGGCGTGGTTTTTAAACTATTTGAGAGATGATGTAGGAATATACAATGGACATCACTGAACGTTTATTACCGACAAACAGAAAGGGTTACAGGAAGCGTCGAATGGACAATGGGAAGATAGTTCTATAGGCGCTAACACCTACATTGTTTACGTCACTTTCAAAGCAATTTTACGAAGGTAATCACTTACAAGAGGGTTTTATGAAGTTAAATGTACTGAGTTATAATATAGCAAAATATTTATAAAAAAATGTATTGATTTCTTATTTGTTTAAAAACCTCACGATCAGGTTTACAAGGGACAACTTCTGAAACAAGGTGATGTCAGCAGCAAAGGCTATTCTCAATAAAGATTCTTTCAAGAAATGGAGTTGATCAAGGCCAAGGATGAAGATGCGTATAACTGGTTGTGTGAAAATATTTTTGTTCGTTGGGCCAACTTTAGAACACGTCCCAAGTGTGACATCCTACTGAACAACTTGTGTGAGTCCTTTAATGGTAATAGGGCAGTGTTACTAGCGAGGCAAAGAACAATATTGTGCATGCTAGAGAGAATTAGAATGTACCTACTGCAGAGGTTAAGAAAACAACGACTGGCTATAGAAAAATGGCCATGTGAAATTGGTCCGCATATTTACAAGACTCTTGAAAAGAATAAGGACCTGTCTAAAAAGAACATTGCTTATTGGTCTGGGGATTCTCTATTCCAAGTTCAGAACATGTAAGGGAGTATGTTCATGTAAGGGAGTTGATTTAACTAGAAGAACATGTTCATGCAATTGTTGGGACTTGTCAGGTACGTTATTCACTTATTAGTCAAGTAATTTACTTTGACATGTCTAATTTGTACTAACACTCACAATCTTCCATATGGATTCCTTTTGCTCATGCCATTGCGTGTATTTGGCAAAAAATCAGCAACCGGAAATGTATGTAGATGATTGTTACAAGAAGGTCACGTACATGGATGCTACATGATTAGTCCGATGAACCCTATTGAGCAATGGCCAAAAATAAGGCTAACACCGATGTGAATGCCACCAAATAGAGCCGAGCCAGGGAGACCAAGAAAGCCGAGGAGAGTGGAACATGATGAGGTTGTTCCACCATGTGGAACCAGAATGACTCAAAAATACGTCATAGTCCGATGTTCTGGATGTGGAAAACAGAGACACAACCTAAAGACATGCTTTAGAAGGATGCAAAATGCATTGGTAAGCTTGATGTGCTACTAATACACAACTTATCATATCTGGCTATCTAATTCAAATTTCACTTGCAGAGAAATGAACATCGAGCGGCTAGAGATGCACATCACGCTAATAGAGTTGCTCCTGCTCAACATGGACCGAGCCAAGTCAATCCACAACCACAACCACAACCACAACTTAGGGTTAGTTACAGAATTTTTTCACTAGGTATGAACCATCATTTATTTATCTGACCACTTGTAATGTTTGAAATTACAGCGCAGTCGGAGACTTAATAGGGTTCCAACAAGAAAAAATGTATTGCAACCAAGACACTTATTTTAGTTCATGTGTTTGTGTATCAATGACTTGTAGTTATGATGGTATGTAATTAGTTACTCTTTTCGGTGATATTAGTAGCAAAAATTGGTAATCCTTTTGTGGTATAGAAGTATGGTTGTAATCCTTTTGTAAATGGTCTCAAACTTAATCTATATGTCTATAGGTGTCCAAGTTAATGAATTTGTATGTCTATCTTACTGCAATTTTTTTTGAAAATTTTCGTGATTCAAAGTAATGATCTAGTTGTGATCATTTTGGTGTTTCAAATGCAGATAATATTATGACAATTTTCGTGTTTCGAAACCAACATATAGATTCAGCTTTTAGTTTCGAATGCAATCAATTTTTTCCAAAAAACATTCACAGCTGCACACCAAATAACATTCAAAATACTTAACATACAAAATAAGGTAAAAGAACAACAGTATCTATTTCTACATCAAAATAAACAAACATCAATAAAGATTACAATCATATAGATCTTCAGTTTGCGCAATTCATCTCTTATTTTTTCCATGAGCTTCTTCAACTCAATGTCGACATCATTAGTCATGTACTTCTCCGACAAATCTTCAGATTCCCGCTCTTCGAGTTTGTTAATTTTCTTCAATAATTCAGGTATGATTTACAAAGACATTTTACGCATTTGTGGATCAATCCACTCTAACATACCACAACCCTGTCCACATTTTTCTGCAATAAGTCCCAATACCAGCGTCAATTAATAACCCAGAGAAATAAAGATGAGATGTAAGGACTACTTCGAACCACAAATACAAACAACATATCTCATATCTTGAACACCCATAAAACCTCATTCCTGGATTGTCAGACATCCATGACGTGCACTCAACGCACAACACACGACAATAGCACCGAGGAATCCGACATCTTTTGACAGACTCGGCTTCATCGATGCCTATAAATCCACTCTTCATAGAAGACACCATTTACAATGACTAACAAGTGGTATTTATTGTTTGATTTTAGTTTGCGAAGATCACATTAGATCATTTTTTGTGTTTTAGGGTTAGGGATTTTGGGTTTGACTAAATGAATCTTGGGTTTTATGGATTTTTGATATTTATCAGGATTTTTTCGAAAATAAGAAGACGAAGCTATATTTAATTCAGGCGTAAAGGGTATTCTGATAATTTGCCTTCGATAATGTGTCAAGTGACAGAAACGTGAGTGAAAGATGGATGTTAACTGAAAAAATTAGACGGAAGAGGGCAACAGGCGACGAAAACGAAAGTTTAGAGTTAATTTTGTGGAAATTTCGAGTTAAGGGGGCAGTTTGTTACCAACTCCTTAATTCAGGGGGTTTCCTTATAATTTATCCTTATCATTTAAAAACATTAACTGAAATTTATTAAAATTTTAAGGTCAACAACAATTCTCTTAGAGTCACTATTCCGCCTTAATTTTAATTTTCAAAACTTGAAACCATATGAATTCATTGAAAGTCATTGAATTCAAACTTTTAGAAATTAAATTCTAAGGGCAACAACGACCCCTAAAGGAGTTGATGTTGCCCTTAAATATCATCGGATGAAATTCGGTGAATTATGATAAAATTTGATGAAATTTAATATGTTCTTCATTGACAGAGTTTAAAATGAAAAAAAAATTATTTTCTTATTTGATTCTCCGTGAATTCATCTTTGGTTGTTGGTTCTTTATCGACAACCGTCCATGTTTGTCGGATGTTGTTGGAGGAGTGAATTCGTCTTTGATTCTTGTCTAACAGAGGAGTGAAGACTGAAAACTATGTGAATTAAAGAGAGATAGAGAGATTATCGTGCATATTATTGACTTAGCATTTTTGTCGGGCTACGTCTTTCCAGACGTATGTGACTTTGAACTAAATTGTGATAACAATTATCGTGTTGTTTATTCTACATAAGGATTAAAATACCGATACCGATACCGAGGTTCTAACTTTACTAATGTATCGAGTATCCATGGGATCTTATAACAATTTTAATATCGACTACCGATGATACCGATGATATATCGACTACCGACAGATATATCGACAACAATATCCTATAACAAATATATACTATGTATGATATATATAACAACTATATTTTAAATAGCATATATTAAAATTAAAGTTAATAATATTTATTATGTTAGTGTAGAATAGATATAATTGTGTTGGTGTAGAATATATATAATTTTGTGTGGTTTATTAAAATTGCACCGATAGTGATGTTGCATTATTGTTTTTATTATTATTAATTTTTTTTTTTTTTTATCAAAATGCACTATTGCTTACTTGCATGGATATTGATGTATTATTTAAATTTCATAAAAAAAAAATGAAAAAAAACTGCCTAAAAGTAAAAGTGTGGTGTTGGGAAACAATTTTTCCACATCGTTTGTGAAACAAAGCATTTAACAAAGAAAATTCCATATAAACTCAAAAAAACATAAGTTTATGCTAAAAGCTGTCGCTCATCTAGTCCTTATAGACTATGAGTTGGTATTATATTGGACCATTTAGGCCCGATATAAGTTTAAAAAAGTTTTAAATTATTTTGACCAATATTTTGATTATAGTGATATTTTGGGGATATTTTACCCATGATTTTATCTATTACTCTATTTATTATTTGGTGCATTTTGTATCCATATCCTATTAAAAGTTGAGAAATTGCTCAAACTACAACCATTTCAATACTTTTTTCCAAAAATCCACCAAACTATAACTTTGGCCAAAAATACAACTTCCTCAAAAGTGAAAAACCAAATTTACCCTCAACTTTATTTTTTCTTTCAATTTCACACCAACCTCATTTAATATCATTCCAAAATAAAATTTCTATTTTTTATCTCTTTTTTATTCATAATTATTTATATCTCTCTCTCTCTCTCCCTAACCGTGTAAACCATTTACCATTTACTCTCTCTCTCTCTCTCATTCGAACTCACCCAGAATCGCCTCTCTCTCTCTCTCCCTGAATCGCCTCTCTCTCTCTCTCTCATTCGAACTCACCCAGACCTCGCGACTCTCTCTCCCTGAATCGCCTCTCTCTCTCCCTGATTCGTGACCAGTCTCACTCACTCTCTCTCTCTCTCTTATTCAAACTCACCCACAATCGCGACCGAAACCCTTGCCCGAACTCGATTTCACTCGACCAATTCCTCAAGTCGCCATGTCTGACCCACCCAACCCTATTTTCGAACCCACAACGCGAAAGAGTCCTAGGATGATAGGGCTCAAACAACCGGAGGCGTCCGGAGCGACCACGCCAAACACTTCTCCGGCCCGGAAAAGGAAAACGACTGCTTCGCCCAAGTTGAACTCGAAGAAGGCTACGAAGAAGCCACGCCGTGGCCTGAAACCCACCTCTGATACGGACCAGGTAAACTCACCGGTTTAGATCTCTTAGATTTATTGGTTTTGGGTAGTGAATTAATTCTGTTGGGTAGTGAATGAATTCTGGTGTGGTAGTGAATTGATGTGTTACAAAATCTTTGATTATGGTCGGAAATTGTGTTTGAAAGTGTGTGAAATTGTGCTCGGAATTTGTGTGAAATTGTGCTCGGAAATTGTGTTTGAAATTGTGTGAAATTGTGTTTGAAATTGGTTGAAATTGTGTTTGAAATTGTGTGAAATTGTGCTCGGTATTCAGGGGTGGAGGAGGTACATTTGTGAATCAAATGTGGTTGATCATAATATCATTTTTTATGGGACGTTGGAGATGTTCGATAAATCAGCGGGTATGGGTCTAGAAGTGAAGGCTATGTTCAGCAACTCTTGTTTTGGCCAATTTCTGGACGTCCCGAAGGTCACCCGATCCTCTAAGATAATTAACCATTTATTGATGAGGGTCGGTTACTTTGTCGGTGAAGAAGAGAGGGAAGATACTCTCTTTATTGAGCTCGGGGGAGAACCGCGGGCGTTCACAAGAGAGGATTTTTGTTCTATCTTAGGGCTGCGCCATGGGGACGTCCCAGCCTTGGATTATACCGAGCCGGCCGAAGGTGGACTGTTCAGTGAATTATTCTCCAAGGGGACGACCAACAGTCGCGTCATGCTTACAACAAAATTGGTGGAATCGCAAGGGTGGCCGCATGAGAAGCGAGTCAAGCTCTTGCTGCTTCATTTTCTCTTCAACGTACTTCTCGGTGCCCCTTTGGGTACGACCATTCGAGATTGGTCGTACGTTAAATTGGTAGAGGACTTGGACCAGTTTAACTCGTACCCGTGGGGCAATGTGGTTTGGAAGTTCTTCGTTGAAAACTGCCGTAAGTACGTGAAGAATGTGGAGAAGAAGGATTCCAAGGCGAAGATAAACCTTCCTTCTTTCATGTACCCACTTCAAATTTGGGCGTACGAAACCATGCCCGTGTTCTCGACACTCTTGTATTGCGAGAGATTGTCTGATACCGCTGTACCTCTCATGCGTCGGTGGAAATCAACGACTCATGTCGTTGACAACACGTTCTCAACCATTTCGTGGCAATCTGAGAACTTTGTGTTCAAGCCAATGGGAGGAGAAGAGGTTAGCTTGAAGACAATGAAGAAGCCGAGCCAACCGAAGCTGAAACAGAAGGTAATCGATTAATCTTGATTATGTGTTTTTTTATGGTTTTAACGTCAATCGTTGACATTGATGTCAACAGTTGACGTCAATCGTTGACATCGATGTCAACAGTTGACGTCAATCGTTGACATCGATGTCAACAGTTGACGTCAATCGTTGACATCGATGTCAACAGTTGACGTCAATCGTTGACATCGATGTCAACAGTTGACGTCAACTGTTGACATCATTGTCAACAAACAGAAATGTCATAAATCACAGATGTCAACAGTTGACGTCAACCGTTGACATCAATGTCAACAGTTGACATCAATTGTTGACATCAATGTCAACAATTGACGTCAACTGTTGACATCTGTGATTTATGGCATTTCTGATTGTTGACATTAATGTCAACAGTTGACGTCAATTGTTGACATCAATGTCAACAATTGATGTCAACTGTTGATATCTGTGATTTATGACATTTCTGTTTGTTGACAATGATGTCAGCAGTTGACGTCAACTGTTGACATCTGTGATTTATGAGAGTTGCCTAACCTTTGTTGACATTAATTTTGACAGGCACCGGTGGAATCAAGTGGAGGCACATCCACTCCGTATACAACACATACGTCCGGCATCGGAGAAAACTCTGAGGTTTGTAAATCTTTCATACATGATTTACTCTTTAACATAGGCTCGGTTGATGTCAACAGTTGATGTCAATAGAAAACATTGGCTTACGTCTACTTTTAACATAGGCTCGGTTGATGGCCGTTGAAGCCTCTGTCACCCATATAAGGACAGAGTTCGCGGCGTTCAAGACGGAGATGGAACAGAGCTTCAAAGAATTCACTAGATGTGTGAATGAAAAGTTGATGGAGCTGGCCAAGAGGATACCGGGAGCTGTCCAAGATGCACAACCTGAAGAGCTACAGGATCCAGAAGATTCGACCGAGAAAGACGGTGATGAGGAAGAGGCTGAAAAGAGAAAAAAGACAAAGAAGAAGATGGAGATGTTGAGCCGGTTGTCAGCATAGGAGATGACATAAGAGATACACAAGAGACTCAAGAAGGTATTATTGGTTGAAGAGTCGAGTTTGGTTTGTGTTTTATGAAAAGTTTTTGGTTTGTCTTTTATGAAGTTTTTGGTTTGTGTTTGATGAAAAGTTTATGGTTTGTCTTTTATGAAGTTTTTGGTTTGTGTTTGATGAAAAGTTTCTGGTTTGTCTTTTATGAAGTTTTTGGTTTTTGTTGTTTATGAAAAGTTTGTTATTTGTGTTTTTGAAAAGTTTTTGGTTTGTGGTTTTATGAAAAGTTTGTTATTTGTGTTTTTTGAAAAGTTTTTGGTTTGTGGTTTGTGGTCTATCTATGTTCATCAATGTCAACAATTGACGTCAACAGTTGACATCAATTGTTGACGTCAATTGTTGACATTGATGTCCACAGTTGATGTCAATTGTTGACATTCATCTTTTTAAATTCAGGGTTGATCAAAGACAGCCAGTTATAATCAAGTCAAGAACTAACTGAGTCCCAATCGAGAGCCCGCCTTCTAGAATTAGATTGTGAGCAGTTTGAAGATGAGATGTATGATGATAGTCAACAGTTGACGTCAAATGTTGACATCAATGTCAACAGTTGACGTCAATTGTTGACATCTGTGTCAACAGTTGACGTCAACTGTTGACATCTGCGATTTCTTTCTGTTTGATGACACAGATGTCAACAATTGACGTCAACTGTTGACATCAATGTCAACAGTTGACGTCAATTGTTGACATCTGTGTCAACAGTTGACGTCAATTGTTGACATCAATGTCAACAATTGACGTCAACTGTACGTCACTTGTTGACATCTTTGTCAACAATTGAAGTCAACTGTTGACATCTGTGACTTAAAAGCTCTTTGTTCTCTAATATTAATCCCTCAATATTTTGTGACAGCATGTTGATATCATCTCTTACTACCTCCGGAAGAAGAGAATGACTGGGAAATTGCAAAAGTCGTTCACAATTATGCCGGCTTTCTTTGTCACCTATTGCCTCCTTGGATATGACGCTTGGATGAAATGCAAAGACAAGGACAAGTTTAATTGGTCAAGGCAGTCTCGGATCTATGATTACATAACCGCGACCAACAAGTCCTTGACACACTCTTGGCCCTGGGTAGACCTCGATCACGTCTATTTGCCCTGTTGTTTCAAGGATAGGACGCACTGGTTGCTTCTGGTTGTATCGATTCGAGAACGGTCCATTACAATCTATGATTCTATGTCAAGCAACAAGCCTCATAACAAAATGGTGACATGCCACGTCCAACAAATTGCAGAATTCCTCCCACTAGTCCTGTGCTCTATTGACGCGTTTGATCGTATAAGTATTGAAGACACGAGCTCAGCCCCGTTCACAGTATCCACGTCGGTCACCATGCCACAACAGAGCAATGGGTACATATATAACTATTATTTAATAATACCGTATTTATATGATGAACAAATTGTCTAATCGCAAATTTGTTCAAAACTGTGGTGATTGTGGCATGTTTGTCGTCAAGGCTATGGAGTTTATGAGTCACGGCATAGATCTGCTTGGGGTCAAACAAGAACATATGAACATGCACCGACAACAGCTCACGATCGACTTATACAGGCATGGGGCAGTGAAGTTGGCGACCCATGTTGGATCGGACATGGAGATGGATGAAAATTAGGAAAAAATGTTGTTCACGTAGTACTATTATCTTAATCTTTTGGTAAATTAGGAAAAAATGTTGTTCACGTAGTACTATTATCTTAATCTTTTGGTAAATTAGGAAGCAATGTTAACAATAGATGATAATTAGGAAACTTCTCAAACTTTTCATTTCTCTTTATTTTATGATATCATGTTTAATGAATATCAACAATATTTCAATTATCAATCTGTATTTCTCTTTTTAATGGTTTTTACGTCAATTGTTGACATTGGTGTCAACAATTTACGTCAACTGTTGACATCTGCGATTTATTACCTTTCTGTTTGTTGACATTGATGTCAATTGTTGACGTCAACTGTTGACATTGATGTCAACAATTGACGTCAATGTCAACAATTAACGTCAACAGTTGACATCAATTTCAACAATTTACGTCAACAATTGACGTCAATGTCAACAATACAAAAGTACTCTAAACAAAGTATAATTAAACAAAGAGATTCTTAAACAAAGACATTCTCTCTAACAAAAGTAGTCTGAAGAAAGTATAATTAATACAATACATAAAGCTATAACTAATCCGTAGACAATGGAGTAGCACTACTGCATGTTTGACGGTTGTGGCCGAGTACCCCACATCGCGCACACTTGCGCCTCCTAACTTCCTCTCCTTGAGAGGGTATTCTTCTCTTTTTCGGCCTACCGGCGGCACGCGCTGCGTGTTCAGGCGGAAGAACTACGATATTCTCCACCTCGGGGGGGATAACCCAACTCGAAATGTCGCCATGAGGATGGTGTACATCTGCGTAGGTTGCCCTCAAATACTCGGTTGAATAGAACTTGGAAATGAAGTTCTCAACCAGAAGATTACGTTCACGACAAGCCGCAATTCCATGTGGACAAATAAATTCATGAGCTTGCCATCGCCGGCATGAGCATGTATGTTCTTCTAAGTTAACGGCATATACAATGCCCTCTCTGTCAACTACCTCAAACTCCTCGACTGAAGATGGCCTCACCTGGCACAAAAAATCATATTTACTATTTAATTACTGAGAATTCTTACATTGTTGACATTGATGTCAACAATTGACGTCAACTGTTGTCATCAACATCAACAATTGACGTCAATTGTTGACATCAATGTCAACAAACAGAGAGATCATACATCACAGATGTCAACAATTGACGTCAACTGTTGACATCAGTGTCAACAATGGACGTCAACTGTTGACATCAATGTCAACAAACAGAGAGCTCATAAATCACAGATGTCAACAGTTGACGTCAACTGTTGACATCAGTGTCAACAATGGACGTCAACTGTTGACATCAATGTCAACAATTGATGTCTACTGTTGACATCGACATCAACAATTGACGTCAATTGTTGACATCAATGTCAACAAACAGAGAGCTCATACATCACAGATGTCAACAATTGACGTCAACTGTTGACATCAGTGTCAACAATGGACGTCAACTGTTGACATCAATGTCAACAATTGACGTCTACTGTTGACATCAATGTCAATAATTGACGTCAACTGTTGACATCAATGTCAACAATTGACGTCAACTGTTGACATCAATGTCAACAATTGACGTCAACTGTTGACATCAATGTCAACAATTGACGTCAACTGTTGACATCAAAGTCAACAATTGACGTCAACTGTTGACATCAAAGTCAACAATTGACGTCAACTGTTGACATCAACGTCAACAAATTACGTCAACTGTTGACATCAACGTCAACAAATTACGTCAACTGTTGACATCGTTAGTTAATTCTCAAACACTTACCAACATTCGAACAGCATATGAAGTGTATTTTTCTGCTCTGGCTTGGTATTCTTTTGTCAAAATGGTTTGTGTATTTGCCGCAGCTTCCCGACGCTCATAAAACCATCTCATACTTCGCTCTCTCAGCCAATCCATCAATTTTGAAACTGGAAATTGTCTCACCTTTACATTTAATGCATTTAATGACTCCGCATTGTTGTTCGTCATGATACGATACCTCTTTCCCCTGAACATACACCTTGCCCATCTTTGGTACCCGACATCATTGGCTAAGTAGCGACGTATTTCAGGATTTTCAGCGTCCAACATGACCATAAAACTTTCAAATTCCCGCTGAGTGTATGCTTTTGCGGCACCGTAAAATTTCCACTTCACCTCCTTCGTGATCCCCTTGAAAGTAGTCTTCAAATTACCGTGTAGATGGAACATGCAAAAACCATGATCACAATTTGGAAATACCGTCTTGAGGCCATTGATTATACCAGCATGTCTATCGGATACAAATACTTGTTGCTCCCGTTCCCCAATTGCGTCCTTTAATTTTTCAAAGAAGGAAATCCAAGCCTCGTTAGATTCTGAAGGACCAATACTGTAGGCTAGTGGAAAAATCTGCTTGTTTCCGTCCATCCCACATGCCGTATATAACGTCCCTTTGTAATAATTCTTCAAATGCGTACCATCGACAATAATAACAGGCCTTACGTACTTCCACCTCGTTCTCCATGGCCCGAGTGACATGAAAAAACTTACAAATACACCGCCATCACCAGTGACAAGGTCAAAAAAAGAACCCGGATTCTTAGTCTCGATCATGTACCTTAGCTTAGGCAAGAACTTGTACGAGTCTGTCGAATTGCCGTAGAGGGACTTTAGAGCCTCTTCTCTGGACCGCCAAGCCTTTTTGTAAGACATAGACACTCCGTAATCCATTTGCATGTAATTCCTTATCTCTTTTGGTTTGCTCATTCCAACGGTTGGATCAATACACTTATGCTTAACCATCTCTCCTATTAACGAAGCTGTTGCTTGAGGGTGACGTCCTTGCCTTAAGTTTAGGGGACAAGCGTGCTCATTGTCAAATCTAAAATATGAAAATTACACAATTAGTTTCAAAACCAAAATGTCAACTGTTGATTTTAGAGTTATCACCTGTTGACATTAATTGTTGACATCAATTGTTGACGTCTGTGAGATATTCGCTCTCAGTCAAAAGAAGGAAAATAATTCACCGACGTCAACAATTGATGTCAACAGTTGACGTCAATTGTTGACATCTGTGACTTATTTTCCTTCTGTTGACTGAGAGGAAATATCTCACAGATGTCAACAATTGACGTCAACAATTGATGTCAACAGTTGATAACTCTAATTCAAATTCGTAATTCAACAAAGAGTTTACCTTCTAATTTGAAATATGGGTGTGTTTTCCTTTCTCACAGCTCGAACAGCCCATTTACAATGCTCTCCCGGACAAACAACGTGCAAGGTGTTTTTGTCCGAGCTCTTTGTCATATACGAGAAGTTGTTGCTTATGGCGAACAACATCAAGTGTTTCTTTAAAGTCTTTTTATTCGAGTACAATGCATAACGCTCAATAAATACAGGGGAATCACCATCCAAAATAAGGGTGTCCTCTCTCGTAGTAGACGAACTTGGCACACTATGTGGAGGGGACGGTGGATGACTTGTTCTTCGCGGTGGAAGGGGGGAGTTTCGTGGTGGTGGATGGGGGGAGTTTCGTGGTGGTGGAGACATAGAGTTTCGTGGTGGTTGAGGATGGGAGTTTTGTGGTGGTTGAGGAGGGGAGTTTCGTCGTGGTGGAGGAGGAGTTGGGTTTCGTGGTGGGAAGCCTCGTCGTTGTTGTTGTGTCTCATTGTCTGACAACCTAATGTCATCCAATCCTAACGTAGAACGAATTGCCGATTCATGAGTTGGGACCGAATCACACCCCTCCTCGGGTATTGATGGCATAAGGGGATTTCCGTCACAACCACTATCACAGCTGTTGCGAGTGGATCCAACTCTTGGAGAATCGAGCCCCGATGGTTTTTCTTTTATGTCCAATATCAATTGTAATTTCTCCGTGTCATCTTCCCTCCTTCTTCTCAAGTATAAATAACCTTTCAGTGAGTCGTCGTTGGTTATCTCAACAGGTATCATTGCACCAGCCATCGAATATGAAACGCCAATTGTATGGGTAGATGGTGATTTGCGCAAATACGCGTAAATTATTTGCATCAAACTAGCGAAGCTCACTTCAGACGGCACCATAATTCCGAAAGATCCTTTCTCATGATACCGACCAGGTTCAACCCAAGTACCACTATGCTTGAATAATAAATAAATTTCCGTCATCACTGCATACAATAAACAAAGGTAAGTTAGTAACTGTTGACTTCAGATGTCAACAGTTGATCTCTAAATCTCGCTAATGTCAACAATTTACGTCAACAGTTGACGTCAACAGTTGACATCTAATGTCAACAACTGATGAACTTCGATGACATTACTATCAGCGAAGTTCATGAGTTGTTGACATCAGATGTCAACAGTTGCGTCAACTGTTGACATCTGATGTCAACAACTCATTAACTTCGCCTAAAAACAAGAGAAAACAATAAAAATTGCCCAGAACAAAAAGAGTCTTTTTTTTCAATCTCAAACATACCCAGAATAAACATACCCAAAAACCAAAGAAAAGTTTGATAAAACAAAAAACAAAACAAAACTAACCTTGAGTCCGGATCTATGAGCTTTGGTCGTGTTTCCTTGAGCGTGTCGGAGGGTGAGCTCAAAGTTGAATGAGAGAGAGAGAGAGTGAGACTGGTCGTGAAGGATTCGGGTTCGGTCGCGATTTTGGGTGAGTGAGGCTGGTCGCGAATCAGGGAGAGAGAGAGGCGATTCAGGGAGAGAGAGTCGCGAGGTCTGGGTGAGTTCGAATGAGAGAGAGAGAGAGAGGCGATTCAGGGAGAGAGAGAGAGGCGATTCTGGGTGAGTTCGAATGAGAGAGAGAGAGAGTAAATGGTAAAGGGTTTACACGGTTAGGGAGAGAGAGAGAGAGAGATATAAATAATTATGAATAAAAAAGAGATAAAAAATAGAAATTTTATTTTGGAATGATATTAAATGAGGTTGGTGTGAAATTGAAAGAAAAAATAAAGTTGAGGGTAAATTTGGTTTTTCACTTTTGAGGAAGTTGTATTTTTGGCCAAAGTTATAGTTTGGTGGATTTTTGGAAAAAAGTATTGAAATGGTTGTAGTTTGAGCAATTTCTCTTAAAAGTTTAAAACACATCAAATGCGGCTTATTGGGAGTGTACCGAATTTCAAGTTTAATTGGGATATATCATTGTAAAGAAATGATAAAGGGAACTCTATATTGTTGGATTATATTGAACTACCATTGGCTTGTGCACATGGTTTTCTCGCTAGTTATATCAATCACATGATGCGTGGCAAGCAAGTTTTTTCATCAAACTTTTACTTTTTTTGGTGTAAATTTTGATGCTTTTTCTTATTTTTGGAAAACGAAAGGGAGAATAAACTGAGGAACAGCAAGTTCTATCAGTATCAGGCATGAAATGATCAGCTTAAAAGTTTTTAGTTCTTATATGGCTACATATATCAATTAACAAATATATAACTTACTTTTCAATTATAGACATAGCCGACAATCCACGCGTGACTGCCATTAATTGACTTCCTTTTTAAAATATGAACACTCCAACTAGCGTGATTATTGGACATTGTCTTGCAGTAGCACTTTTTTTTTTATAAGAGTCTTGTAGTAGCACTTCGATCAGAAATTAATAGTTGAATAATCTACAATTATTATTCCAATGCATGCACGAGGGTTATTTAATAAGTGGATGACCGCTTAAGAATATTGGAATCGTATTATTATTATTATATTTATTGTATTTCTAGGGCAAAGCAAATGATAATCATCATTGAGCACTGTGTCGAACTCGAACCCTATGTGCTATTATTAGTGAGAAAAATTTATGAATTACGTGTGTATGTGCTTTCTCTATGTTCTTTTTAAAAAATATATGCTTTCATTTTACATGAAAAAATTGTACAAAATAGATATTTGAAACTTATTGATTAGCAAAATAGTCCTGTTTCAACTTTTCAACCAAATTTACGTTTTTAAAATTTTTTTGATAGCCAAGAGTAAATTTGTTGCCGATTATTATAAAAAATTTATCACTTAAAAAAAATTAATCTTGGGTTCAATTTTTTTTAAACTAATTTGTTGCACATTATGGCTATTTCACTCAATTAAGAAAAACGTTGGTTATTTTACAAATTCACAACTTTAAATTGACTATTTCACTACATCACCTTTTATAAAATAAACAAGTATAATAATTAGGAAACTTTGTGCTTATCATAGAAAAGTGCGAACATCTTGATATAATCATGTTGATAACATGTCGGCCCATACATGCACAATTTTGAGACCAAAGCTCACTCACTGTCATCATCAACTTATTGATCTCTCAAGTGCTTTTGTCTCGTCCTTTTTACATTTAGAGCCAGCTATCACAAAACATTCACTAATTTCGTTAGCTTTCAAAAATATAAGGGCTAATACAAGTTAATTAGTGATTAAATCCAAACTCATTTTTTTCCTTGCAACTATATATGTATATAGGTCCCTAGCTTTTCAAATTCAATATGTATATTCTTAGAGAGACGTACGTATGCACGTTACTTAAACTAAACGAATTGTTTTTTTCGGTTATAATAGCACGTGTGATTTGGATATCCTATATGAAATCGGGAAATATATGTTATGATGTAAACCATGTACGTGTCATTACATAAATATAAACATTAACTTGTGTCTATACAAATTATATATAGTATTCGCTTACATAATTTACATAGTAATATATATGGGATGGATATGGGTCACAACACATAAGTCACGTTGTGAGATTTATTGCCAAGAAAAACTTTTTTAGATTAACACTTATAGACACGTGGCATTGACAAACTTGGCCACGTGACGTGACAAACTTGGTCACGTACTTTTGAATCTGTGGGATTAATAGTGAGATATTCCTCTTATCAAGTGAAGAAAATTATGATCGATTTCTCAAACTCTTGGACATGTTTGTAGAAGGAATATAATTTGACTTGATAGCCTTTGTTTGTGAGTGAGAGTGAATTTTTATTCCCCCCACTCCAGAGAGAATGAAAGTAGATTGTTATTTTTTGTTTGTATGATATTTAATGAGTGTAGTGACTTTGATTTCTCTTTTCTTGATTTTAGTCTCAAATGTGTTTTTTATGAAAGAAATGATTGAGTAGAGCATTTGGTATAATCTAGTTAGAGAGAGAAAAAACTAGCACTTGACATGTGTTTATCTTAAGTATTTACACTGGGGTGACGAGAATATGGTCACATTCGTCATCTACTCACGATCCTTCTCTTCGTGGAGGCAAAAAGGAGTACCTCCTTGGTGGTAAAGGCGAGTCTCCTTTTTCGGAGGCAAAGACGAGTACCCCATCTTGGAACAAAAAGGGGAGTACCCCTCCTTGGCAGTAAAGGGGTGTACTCCTCCTCGGTAAAAAAGGCGGGTACTCCTCCTTGGAAGAAAAGGCAAGTACCCCTCCTTGGAAATAAAAGCGAGTACCCTTCCTTAGCGGAAAAGGCAAGTACCCCTCCTTGGCAGAAAAGGCGAGTATCACCCTTGGAAGAAAGGGTGAATACCTATTCTTGGAAGAAAATGTGAGTATCCCTACTCGGCAGAAAAGACGATTGTTGTCAATGGTGCCTACATGAAGAGTAATAATCTTTATCTATGTACATTTGATGTAATAAAGTCTCACGAAGACTCTTGCTTGTAACTGCTGAATTATTAATAAAAGTTAAAACGTTCATTCATTCTTCATTGTGTGTTTGAAGCTTTATGATAAATTATAGTCTTTAGTCCTTAAACCAACCTAACAACAAATGAAGAGTCAAATATAGATTTGCATGAACAAACTCTTCATGGTTCGCTTAAACCAGTATATTCACAATCTATGGATCAAAGGGCTATTGATCTCAGTATGATTGTTAGGAGAATCTATGATGTCTGGTTATGGGACATTGATTGGAGACTCTATAGTTCTTCGTAGGTATCTTTTGAAGAAACTGAGTTGACCAGTGCACTTCTAGAGACTGAATGAGAACAAACCATTTAACCTCTTATGTCTCGAAGTCACTACGTATGAATTGCATCGTGCTTACCTTAACCCTTAAATGAGACATGTCATTTCATAGCTTAAGTATTCTCATTTGAGAAAGTCAGAGTTCAGACTCACTATGTGATTCTGGACAGGACCTATTGGTGAAGTACTAAGTTATGAAGATGTCATGAGTAACTTTGTGAAGATCTCATAGATATGGAATTCATGTACAAGATTGCTGAAATGCAATGTATATCACCTCATGCTTTGTTCCTTGGAATGTGAATAAATGAACTGGCCAGTGTCCAAATTGAGTGGTGACTCTTTTGGATGAATCAATGTGACTTGTTAGCTCCTCGTCAATACATTGTTTCTAACTTATTCACAAGCGACAAATGAGTTGAGGAAATAAAAGCTAGAAGGGTAAAATGGTAATTTTGTAAATCCCGACTAGCTAATGATATTCATGAAGGGTAAGCATAGATAATATTCAGTGGATCCACTCATCACAATTAAGTTGAATTCTTGAGTAGAAAATAAATTCATTTGAACCGGGAGATTCTCAGTGTCAACTCTTTAGTGGAGTCAATTGACATTAAGCTAAACTTGGAAAAGGTTTGTGAACTTTTTGAGTCCAAGTATGTTAGCTCAAGCTTTGTTCATTTGGATCCATGAGGTCACTGTCACAAGTTATTTCGAGTAGGATTAGTTAAACTAGAAGCTAAATCAAAACAAGAACTAGACAAGTTTTACGAAAATTGTCTAAAGGGTATTTTTGTCTTTTTGGACATGTGATGAAATGAATGCTAATAAATACGTTTTTTGACAATGTCATAAGATGACAATGAAGTGATCCACATGGCCAACTTAAAGAATTTGGGCCTTGAAGATTAATTTCATTTCATGAAATTTTACTTGAAAATTCTTCATGGGTTTTTCTTATGTTGTCATGAACAAATGAAGAAACATCTAGAAGCCCTTACACGTCCAAATAAGAGAGAAAGAGAGATTATTTTGTGCATTAATGTATGAAGATACTTGCCAAAAGAAAAAGAGGAAACAAACTTCCTCTAGGAGGAATTTGTTTGGGCGGCCAAGAGAGAGCAAGCAAAAGAGGAAACAAACTTTCTTCTATAAGCATAAGCTTGCACGTCCAAATAGAAAGAGGGAAACAAGGGATTTGCTCATGAATATGTGATATTCAATAGAGAAGATGAAATTACCTTTTGGAGGTAATCCTTCTTCTATAAATAAAGCCCTCATTCTCAATGTTTCTCATCCCACAATTTTAGAGATTGAGAACTTCTCTTTGTAGCTTGTGGCCGCCCCTCTCGCTCTCTCTAAGTTTTTTCGTTTTTGTTTTAGCACCTAGGTCCATATTTGACCTAGCGTTTTAATAGCTCTTTGACTCTAAGACTTGTTCTTGAGTCATTGTGTTTAAAAGTGCCCACACACTAATTCTTTCTTACCTCGAGTGGTTTATGTAATAGAAACTTTCGTGGTTACTTGAATTCTCGAAGAACGAAGAAAGGCGAGCTGCGTGGGGAGACGAGCGATTCAACCTCCACAAGCTTCTCAACGATCAAGCTTCATAAATGTTAGTAAACGTGTAATCGCTCTTAGATACTTGAGAAAATAACAACTAGAAGGGTAAAATGGTAATTTTGTAAATCCCATCTAGGTGATGATATTCATGAAGGGTAAACACAGATAATATTCAATAGATCCACTCATTAAAATTAACTATAATTCTTGAGTAGAAAATATTTTCATATGAACCAGAGATTTCAGTGTCAACTCTTTAGTAGAGTCAGTTAACATTAAGCTAGAACTTGGAAAAAGTTTGTGAACTTTTGAGTCCAAGTCTACTAGCTCAAGCTTTGTTCATTTAGATCCATGAGGTCACTACCACAAGTCATTAGAGTAGGATTAGTTAAACTAGAAGCTAAGCCAAAACAAGAACTAGACAAGTTTTACGAAAATTGTCTAAAGGGTAATTTTGTCCTTTTGGACATAGGATGGCATGAATGTCAATAAATACGTTTTTTGACATTGTCATATGATGACAAGGAATTCAAGTCATTCGGCCATAATGAAATAATGGGCCTTGAGGATTGAATTTCATTTCATGGAATTTTACTTGAAAATTCTTAATGGGCTTTTCTTATGTTGTCATGAACAAATGAAGAAACATCTAGAAGCTCCTTCTAGAAGCCCAAACTGTCCAAACAAAGAGGAGAATGAGAATTATTTTGTGCATTGATGTATGAAGATACTTGCCTAAAGAAAAAGAGGAAACAAATTTCCTCTAGAAGGAAATCAACACGGACGGCCAAGACAAGGAGAGAGGCAGTCAAAAGTGGAAACAAACATGCTTCTAGAAGCTAGTTTGGATGTGTGACATGAGGAAAAGAGGAAATGAAGATTTGCTCATGAATATGTGATATTCTATAGAAAAGAGGAAACTACCTTTTGAAGGTAAACCTCCTCCTGTAATACCCCACCTCATTCACAATTCACACAAACAATTTTGAGATTGAGAGCTTCTCTCTCTAAGTTGGCTGCCCCCCCTCTCTCTCTAGACTCCCTTCTTGTTCTTTATTTTGGCACCTACGTCGTCATTAGACCTAGAATTTGTTTTAGGTCTTTGGCTTAAAGACCATTTCTTGAGTCATCGTGTTTAAAAGTGCCCACACACTAAATCCAACCATTCTCTTAAGACTCTAGTGGTAGAAACTTCCGTGGTTGCTCACAAGTTCAAGAAGACTAGTGGGAGAGGCGAGCTGCGTGGGGAGACGAACGTTTCAACCTTCCTAAGGCTTCTCAACGTTCAAGCTCCATTCAAGGTTGGTACCGAGTAAAAACTAAATGCAGTTTTAAAATTTAAATTATATGTTCATGCACTTTGTCTAGGTTGTAAAATCGTTTGACGTGTTTTAAAGAAATTTCTTATATTCCGCCGCTTGCTAGAAGCGATAAAACTTTTCTTAAGCCTAGATCTATTCCAACAATTGATTTCGGAGCTATGGTCAAAGTATAAGCATGTGCATATAATTTAAAATATGAGTTTGAAAATCGTTTTCTTGAATTTACTCGAATTATGGTTTTGCTAGAATTGTTATTTTAGATTTTTTTTTAATTTATTGCTCGTGTCTTTAAATTAAAAAAGCATGTTGATTTTCTAGAACCTTGGGATGATATTAAAACACATTAGAATAAGTTCTAAAAGTTTTTAATTTTTTCATGATCAAAATTCTTTTTTGATAAGTTTGAGAAATTTCGGGTAATTTTGTGACAAGTAATATTGTCTTGCTTGCTTTGCTTATTTACTCGCTCGTTTTATTTTTGTTTTTATTATTTCTTGTGCTATACTATTAATATGTTAATAAGACACATCTCAAAGACTTAACAACTCAATAAAACGTTCCGTTACATTTAAATCTTTTGCACTTAAGTCCCGACCGAAATTCTGTCCAGTTTTCCTTGAGCTTAAAAAATACCTACTGTAAAAGGGACGTATCTTTCTGCTCGAAACTTGGATTTGAATGGTTTTTGAACCAAATTAAAGGTCTGTGAGTCTACTTATTTACATAAACGTCTCAAAAATATGGGCGAATTTTTCGTTTTTCCTACAAGATACTAATTAAAACTTTTTTCTAGAAAATATTTTCCGGAAGCGCTTCCACCAAAGTTTTTATGAATTTTATTTATGATAAGTAAGTTACGAAGATCTCTGCCACGGCTCGTGGGCGAGCTAAGGCTCGCGGGTCGTGACAGAATTTTTTAGCTCAATTGGATATCGGAGTCACTGTTTACGGCATTTTTACGCTGCCCGTGATTCCAGGATTTCTAGAAAATTTAGGTTGTGTTTGGTAGCTAACTCAAAAAGTTTTTGTTTTCTATTTTCTAATTTTTGTAGTTATACTGAAAAATTATTTTGCAGTTGTTTTAAAAAAGCTGTTTGGTACAGTTTTCATTTTTATTTTTGAGAAATTGAAAAAACTGAAAAAAGTGTTTGGTACAGTTTTCATTTTTGTTTTTGAAAAAATGAAAAGAGAAGATGAGGAGAAGGAGGAGAGAAGAGAAGAAATTTTTTTTCCAAAAACACCTTTTATTTGTTTTTAGTTTTCTTTACTCTTTTACAAAACAACTTCAAAATTTTTTGAAATTTTTTTCCAAAAACTTAAACCAAACATAACTTTCACTTTTTGTTTTTAATTTTTTCCACTAAAAAACTAAAAAACTGTTTTTGAGATGAATACCAAACATGGCCAATTTTTGAATTCCGAATCTCGACTCCCATTCCAAGAGTTCTACAACTCAAATGGAAAAATTTCCTTGAGCAAAAATGTTTTTCTAAATGTCATAAACATAATGTGTAAGATTGAAAAATTTAGATTTTTGAATATTTACTTGACATTGAACTTTTACAAAAACTAGTTTGAATTTTGAAAAACTGTTTTCACTTTCAAACTTGAAAATATTTTGTCATCCAAATCAAATAAGTTTTCGAAATGTTTTCATAAACTATATCTATATCACTTATGTTCAAAATCTATTTGCTCTTGAAAATTTAAGTGGGAGGTCTCCTTATAGACTAGTCGAAAAACTGCAAGAAGATGTGTAATCTCAAACTTCAAGTGTTCGAATGAGTTAGAAGTTCACATTTCCCTCATACACTTTTCCGAGTAGAAAACATAGGAAAATGTCCGAGTATGTACCTTATATTTTTATGCACTAACACTGCTCTTCTTAGAAATATGACGATCTAAGGTTCAATTTCTAGAATTCCACTCTATCACTCTATAACTAGGAAATGTGTTTTCGAACTTATAAGAGACGATGTGCCAACTCTAAAAACTAAGTGGGATGGTTATACTTGTTGTTTGCAACCCACGATCCCCAACACTAATGAAAAGTGCAATTGTCGCAAGACTAAGAGTCACCCTCGTGGCCCTCTCTTAAATGAGAGTACTCAACGACGCTTTTCTCTGATCATTGTTCAAAGAGCTACGTCTAAGAGTGAGGCAATGAGACAAGGCCTCCCCTCGGTGGATTGTTTTTCAAAGTCGATCTTTTGGACTAAGTGTTTGGTTACACACTTAGACTCAATCCCTAGTAATCTTCCCTCGAGGCCCTGCGAAAGGATGTGAGTGATCAAACGTTTTTACAAGGTGGCTAGTCAAGCTCGATGTACTGACATCTTGGCTATGCATTAACGATGATTCATTTACTTATGAAAGGAGACTCTTTGCGGCCTTCCCTCGAAGGAGTAGAGTGTCATTTCATTCATAACACCTTTGGATTTTTCCTATCTTGTTCATCCTAAAAACTTAAACAAACTTGAATCCTAAACCAAAAGACTAATCATAAACTTGTTTCAACTTAATTCAGCAAGATGTCTCTCAACTCTCTCTCAACCATCCTTTCCTCAAACAAACTCGAAACCAAAAACTACGTTGATTGGAAACATAACCTCTACATCATCCTTACCGTTAACAAGTACAAATGGGTACTCATCACCTCGTGTCCTCCTCAGACGAATAATGATTCGACTTAAGAGGACAAAGACGCCTTGGCGGCCTAGCTCCGCTATGATGAGATTGCGAGGTGCTATATCTTAGCATCTATGAACAATATGCTGCAACAGCAACATCGTGACATTGAGACAGCCGCTGATATGCTCTACAATATCCGTGAGATATTAGGAGGGCAAGGAGGTCAGGCCAGACAGCAAGCAGCTAGGCAGTTTATGAACTGTCGCATGAAGGCTGGGACTCCTGTTAGGGACCATATAATGCTGATCATTAGTTACCTAAATGAAATGGAAATCCTAGGATCCGAAATTGATGGGGAGACCAAAATAGATATGATCTTGGAAACTCTCCCCGAATCTTTCGATACTTTCAAGCTGAACTACTCCATTAATAAGCTAGAGTACAATGTTACCGAGTTTATAAACGAGCTTCACACTGCTGAGGGCCTCACTAAGAAAAAGAGGACTCAAGGAGAGGTACATGCTACTGCCTCCACCTCTGGATCTAAGAAGAGACCTCGCAAGGCTGAGAAGAAGAACCAACCTAAGGTTCAAAAGAAGAATAAGCCTTGGGTTTCTAATGTGGACAAGTCTAACGACAAGTGCCACCACTGCAATGACCCTGGACACTAGCGTAGGAACTGTCTTGCCTACCTCAAAACTAAGGAAAAATGTATTGTACTTATTATCGAAACATGCTTAGTAGCTGATAATGTATCAACGTGGATTCTTGACTCCACTGCTACTAACCATATTTGTTGTTCCTTGACTGGTTTCAGGAAAAGCAAAAGTTTAAAGGTAGGTGACTTCTCCTTTAGATGGGGTGATGGGAGCTCGGTATCGGCAAAGGCCGTGGGATCTATGATGCTGTCTTTTGAAGACAGAACTTTAAATTTAAATAATGTTTATTTTGTTCCTTTCTTTGGGAAAAAATCAACATCTGTTGCTCGACTTTTTGAGCAAGATTATTGTTTAAAGTTTATAAAGAATGAAATTCGTATTTCTCTTTCAAATTCTTTTGTCACTGATGCATGTATGAAGAATGCTCTCTTTTATATTTATCCCACGCAACCTTATCTTTTTAGACACTGAAATAGATAATGATCTAGTTAGGGAGCCAAAGAGGATCAAACTTTCTGATTCCTCCGATCTAATAAAATTAACATATCTATGGAACTTAAGACTTGGTCACATCAGTCTAGACAGGTTAAGAGACTTGTGAGGGAAGGTCCACTCAAGCCTCTGCAATAGGTTCACTACCTACTTATGAATCTTGTATAGAAGGAAAAATGGCCAAGCGACCTTTCTCAGCTAAGGGTCGAAGAGCCACTGAGTTGCTGGAACTAGTACATTCTGATGTATGTGGTCCGCTCAGTACACAGGCACGGGGAGGATACAAATACTTCGTTACCTTCACCAATGATTATTCAAGATACGGTTTTGTCTATTTGCTCAAACACAAATCCGAGACCTTTAACGTATTTAAGGTTTTCCTAGCTTTAGTGGAAAAGTAGACTGGAAATTAGATCAAAACCCTTTGATCCAATCGAGGTGGTGAATATATGTCTGGAGAGTTCGATGACTTTCTTAAAGAAGAAGGTATCGCTTCTCAGCACACCTCAACAAAACAGAGTGTCAGAGAGAAGGAACCGAACTCTGATGGAGATGGTTAGATCAATGATGACTTGCTCATCACTCCCTCTTTCCTTTTGGGGATATGCCCTCGAAACAACAGCTTACATTATGAAGCAAGTTCCATTTAAGACAGTTCTTGGTACTCCTTATGAACGATGGACTGGCCGTAAAGTAAATCTAGGCCACATTCGAATTTGAGGTTGCCCTGCACATGTGCTAAGGTAAAAGACTAGCAAGTTGGCTAGTAGGTCAGAATTGTGTCTGTTTGATGGATATCTGAAGGAAACTAAAGGTTTCACATTATATAGTCCCGAGGACGACAATAATTTTGTTAACAAAAATGCTTGTTTCCTTGAGGAGGACTTTATGAAAGATGTAAAACCTAGAAGCAAAATTGTGCTTAAAGAAAAGTTGGGTGAGGAAGCTTCTACCTCATCTGTAAGAACTGTTCTTGCCCCAACTGAAACACAACCAAAATCATCAGAATCTTGTCAAGTAGTACTTCGACATAGTGGGATGGTTTCTCAAAAACCTGACTGGTACATGTCTTACGGAGATACTCTTGTAGCCGTCTCTGACATGGATGACCCTGTTTCCTACAGCCATGCAATGACTGGTTCTGAATCAAACCTTTGGCTTGACGCCATGAAAGTTGACATGCACTCGATGTATGTCAACAAAGTCTGGAAAGTTGTAGACCGTCCCGAAGGTATTAAACCCGTAGGGTGTAAGTGGATATACAATAAGAAAAGGGGTCCGGATGGGAACGTCGAGACGTTCAAAGCACGACTAGTGGCTAAGGATTATACCCAAAAGGAAGGTATTGACTATGAGGATACATTCTCGCCCGTCGCAATGCTTAAATCCATCAGCATACTTCTATCCATAGCTGCAGCTCTCGACTATGAAATCTGGCAAATGGATGTTAAGACTACCTTCCTAAATGGCAATTTTGACGAGCGCATTTATATGGCTCAACCAGACGGTTTCATGGTCAAGTGACCAAGGTTTGTGAGTTGCTTAAGTCCATTTATGAATTAAATCAAGCATCTAGGTCATGTAATATTAGATTCGATGAGACTGTAAAGAGCTTCGGCTTTGCGCAGTCAATAGATGTGCCATGTGTTTACAGTTAACACACGAAGGCAAAGTTGTGTTTCTGGTACTGTATGTCGATGATATATTACTCATAGGTAATAATATGGGTAAGTTATCTGAGGTTAAGATCTGACTAGCAAAGAAATTCGACATGAAGGATCTAGGAGAAGCCGCGTTCATTCTGGGGATCCAAATCTCTCGAGATCGGAAGAACCGGACTTTGCCGGTCTCTCATGCATCTTATATTGATAAAGTGATGGATCGCTTCTCGATGCAAGAATCCAAGAAGGGCCAAACACCCTTTAGGCATGGAGTCTTACTCTCTAAGGACCAGTCTCCCAAGACTGCACAAGAGATTGAGGACATGAGAAAAATTCCTTATGCCTCAGCCGTAGGAAGTCTCATGTATGCTATGCTTTGCACTAAGCCAGATATCTGCTTTGCAATTGATGTAGTTAGCCGTTTTCAATCCAACCCTGGACTCGAGCACTGGATTGCTGTTAAGCATGTTCTTAAGTATCTTCGGAGAACTAGGAACTTGATGCTTACATATTCAGGTACTGACCTGACTATGACGGGATATACCGACTCCGATTTTCAAGCGGATAAGGATTCCAGGAAATCCACTTCAGGATCTGTGTTCATCCTTAATGGTGGATTTGTGGTTTGGAGGAGTATCAAGCAATCTTGCATTGTTAACTCCACAATGGAAGTAGAATATGTGGCTACTTGTGAAGCATCCAAAGAGGCTGTATGGCTTAGAAAATTCCTTAAGTATTTGGAAGTCGTTCCAAACGTCGACGAGCTCATGACCCTTTATTGTGATAATAGTGGGGCTGTCTCTAACTCAAAGGAACCTCGAAGCCATAAGCGCTCTAAACATATTGAGAGGGAATGTCATTTAATTCGAGAGATCGTGCAGCGTGGAGACGTGGCAGTGAAGAAGATCTAAACGGTGGACAACCTGGCAGATCCATTCACCAAGCCCTAGAGAACAAGGTCTTCGATCAGCATCGGGATGGATTACGCATGAAAGAATACTCACATCTTCTTTGAGTCAAGTGGGAGTTTGTTGTCAATGGTGCCTACAAGAAGAGTATTAGTCTTTATTTATGTACATTTGATGTAATAAAGTCTCACGAAGACTCTTGCTTGTAACTGCTGCATTATTAATAAAAGTTGAAATCTTCATTCATTCTTCATTGTCTGTTTAAAGCTTTATGATAAACTATAGTCTTTAGTCCTTAAACAAACCTAACAACACATGAAGAGTCAAATATAGATTTGCATGAACAAACTCTTCATGGTTTTCTTAACACAGTATATTCACAATCTAAGGATGAAATGGCTATTGATCTTAGTATGATTGTTAGGAAAATCTATGATGTCCGGTTATGGGACATTGAGAGTTGGAGACTGTATTGTTCTTCCTAGGTATCTTCTGAAGGTATTGAATTGATCAGTGCACTTCTAGAGACAGAATAAGAACAATCCACTTAACCTCTTATGTCTCGAAGTCACTACGTATGAATTGCATCGTGCTTACCTCAATCCTGAAATGAGACATGTCATTTCATAGCTTACGTATTCTCATTTGAGAAAGTCAGAGTTCTAGATTCACTATGTGATATAGACAAGACCTATTGGTGAAGTACTAAGTTATGTAGATGTCATGAGTAACTTTGTGAGGATTTCATAGATATGTCATGAGTAACTTTGTGAGGATTTCATAGATATGAAATTCATGTACAAGATTGCTGAAATGCAATGTATATCACCTCATGCTTTGTTCCTTGTAATGTGAATAAATTAACTGGCCAGTGTCCAAATCGAGTCGTGACTCTTTGGATGAATCAATGTGACTTGTTAGCTCCTCGTCAATACATTGTTTCTAACTTATTCACAAGCGACAAAAGGAGTTGAGGAAATAACAACTAGAAGGGTGAAATGGTAATTTTGTAAATCCCATCTAGTTGATGATATTCATGAAGGGTTAACACAGATAATATTCAATACATCCACTCTTTAAAATTAAGTAGAATTATTGAGTAGAAAATATATTCATATAAACCGAGAGATTTCAGTGTCAACTCTTTAGTGGAGTTAGTTGACATTATGCTAGAACTTGGAAAAGGTTAGTGAACTTTTGAGTCCAAGTATGCTAGCTCAAGCTTTGTTCATTTGGATCCATGAGGTCACTACCACAAGTCATTAGAGTAGGATTAGTAAACTAGAAGCTAAGCCAAAACAAGAACTAGACAAGTTTTACGAAAATTGTCTAAAGGGTAATTTTGTCCTTTTGGACATAGGATGGCATGAATGTCAATAATTAAGTTTTTTGACATTGTCATATGATGACAAGGAATTCAAGTCATTCGGCCATAATGAAATAACGGGCCTTGAGGATTGAATTTCATTTCATGGAATTTTACTTGAAAATTCTTAATGGGCTTTTCTTATGTTGTCATGAACAAATGAAGAAACATCTAGAAGTTCCATCTAGAAGCCCAAACCGTCCAAACGAAGAAGAGAAAGAGAATTATTTTGTGCATTGATGTATGAAGATACTTGCCAAAACAAAAAGAGGAAACATATTTCCTCTAGAAGGAAATCAACATGGACGGCCAAGACAAGGAGAGAGGCAATAAAAAGAGGAAACAAACTTGCTTCTAGAAGTTAGTTTGGACGTGTGAGATGAGGAAAAGTGGAAATGAAAATTTGCGTAAAAGGCGAGTATCACCCTTGGAAGAAAGGGTGAATACCTCTTCTTGGAAGAAAATGTGAGTACCATTACTCGGGAGATGTTGTCAATGGTGCCTACACGAAGAGTAATAGTCTTTATTTATGTACATTTGATGTAATAAAGTCTCACTAAAACTCTTGCTTGTAACTGCTAAATTATTAATAAAAGTTGAAACGTTCATTCATTCTTCATTGTGTGTTTGAAGCTTTATGATAAACTATAGTCTTTAGTCCTTAAACCAACCTAACAACAAATGAAGAGTCAAATATAGATTTGCATGAACAAACTCTTCATGGTTTGCTTAAAACAATATATTCACAATCTATGGATCAAATGGCTATTGATCTCAATATGATTGTTAGGAGAATCTATGATGTTTGGTTATGGGACATTGAGAGTTGGAGACTCTATAAATCTTCCTAGGTATCTTTTGAAGAAACTGAGTTGACCAGTGCACTTCTAGAGACAGAATAAGAACAAACCATTTAACCTCTTATGTCTCGAAGTCACTACATATGAATTGCATCGTGCTTACCTCATTCCTGAAACGAGACATATCATTTCATAGCTTTAGTATTCTCATTTGAGAAAGTCTAAGTTCGGACTCACTATGTGATTCTGGACAAGACCTATTGGTGAAGTACTAAGTTATGAAGATGTCATGAGTAACTTTGTGAAGATCTCATAGATATGGAATTCATGTACAAGATTGCTGAAATGCAATGTATATCACCTCATGCTTTGTTCCTTGGAATGTGAATAAATGAACTGGCCAGTGTCCAAATTTAGTCGTGACTCTTTCGATGAATCATTGTGACTTGTTAGTGTTGTCAATGATGCCCACTAGAAGAGTAGTAGTCTTTACTTATGTACATTTGATGTAATAAAGTCTCACGAAGACTCTTGCTTGTAACTGCTGAATCATTAATAAAAGTTGAAACGTTCATTCATTCTTCCTTGTCTGTTTGAAGCTTTATGATAAACTATAGTCTTTAGTCCTTAAACAAACCTAAGAACATATGAAGAGACAAATGTAGATTTGCATGAACAAACTCTTCATGGTTTGCTAAAAACAATATATTCGCAATCTAAGGATCAAAGGACTATTGATCTCAGTACGATTGTTAGGAGAATTTATGATGTCTGGTTATGGGACATTGAGAGTTGGAGACTCTATAGTTCTTCTAGGTATGTTCTGAAGGTACTGAATTGACTAGTGGACTTCTAGAGACAGAATAAGAACAAACCATTTAACCTCTTATGTCTCGAAGTCACTATGTATGAATTGCATCAGTGGTTCCACTCATCACAATTAAGTTGAATTCTTGAGTAGAAAATAAATTCATTTGAACCAAGAGATTCTCAGTGTCAACTCTTTAGTGGAGTCAGTTGACATTAAGCTAAACTTGGAAAATGTTTGTGAACTTTTGAGTCCAAGTATGTTAGCTCAATCTTTGTTCATTTGGATCCATGAGGTCACTGTCACAAGTTATTTCGAGTAGGATTAGTTAAACTAGAAGCTAAATCAAGACAAGAACTAGACAAGTTTTACGAAAATTGTCTAAATGATATTTTTATCTTTTTGGACATGTGATGAAATAAATGCCAATAATACGTTTTTTGACAATGTCATATGATGACAATGAATTGATCCACATGGGCAACTTAAAGAATTTGGACCTTGAGGATTAATTTCATTTCATGGAATTTTACTTGAAAATTTTTAATGGGTTTTTCTTATGTTGTCATGAACAAATGAAGAAACATCTAGAAGCCCTTACACGTCCAAATAAGAGAGAAAGAGAGATTATTTTATGCATTAATGTATGAAGATACTTGCCAAAAGAGAAAGAGAAAAATAATTTCCTCTAGGAGGAGTTGATTTGGGCCGCCAAGAGAGAGCAAGTAAAAGAGGAAACAAACTTGCTTCTAGAAGCATAAGCTTGCACGTCCCAATAGAAAGAGGGAAACAAGGGATTTTCTCATGAATATGTGATATAAACTGTCGTGGCTACTCGAATTCCGGAAGAACGAAGAAAGACGAGCTACGTGGGGAGACGAGCGATTCAACCTCCACAAGGTTCTCAACAATCAAGCTTCTTAAAGGTTAGTAAACGTGTAATCGCTCTTAGATAGTTTTAATTTAAAAATAACATGTGCTTGCTCTTTGTCTAGGTTAGTAAAAAATTGTTTTACTCGCTTAAAGAAAATTTTTATTTTTCGCCACTTGGAAGAAGCGTTTCTTACCAGTCGTTTTCGGGAAACCGAAAAAACAAAAACATTCCGAGCCGGCCGGACGCCGCCGGCCAGACCGCCCATCGGGCACGTACACACACCAACGCCCCCGGCCGCCCGGCTCCCGCGCGTACCTGTGCCCCGGCCCCCTGGCCGGGTGCCCCTGCTACCTCGGCCGGGCGTCCATGCTACCTAGGCCGAGCGCCCCAGCTGCCTCGGCCGGATGCTCTTGCTGCCTCGGCCGAGCGCCTTGCTGCCTCGGCCGGACGCTCATGCCGCCCGGCCGAGCGCCCTGCTTACTCGGCCGGGCACTCCTGCTGCCTCGACCAAGCGCCTCGTTGCCTCGGTCGAGCGCCCTGCTGCCTTAGCCGAGCGTCCTTGCTGCCTCGGCCGAGCGCCTCACCGCCTCGTCCAGGCACCCTCGCCGAGACGTCAACTAGTCGCCGCGCCCGTCCGGGCGTCGCACCCCGTGCACCCCGCGCCCGTCCGGACGTCACGCCCAGCGCGTCTCGCGCCCGTCCGGGCACCACGCCACGCCCGCCCCGCGCCCGGCCATCCGACGGGCCTCAAGGGGGCCGGCCCAAGGCCTCCTCCAAATATAAATACCCCCTTCATCCTCACTTGAGGGGGACCTTGAATTTCACTCTCTCCTTCACTTGGACCTCTAACTTGTGTCCTCTGAAGAGCTTTCCTCTCCGACTGCGCTCTTGTGACATTCCAAGAGCGCGCTCTCCTTCTCCTTCGGCTCAGAAACTCGAGAGCTTCCCTCCACGAGAGGGAGCACGTTCCCCTTCTGTAACCCGAGTCTCCATAGTGCACAAGCTGCGCTCCCGCTTCTTGGCCCTTGAGTTATAACTCTGAGCTACGAGTCAAGCAACTCCTCTAAAGTCTTCACTAGAAGCTACGAGTCAGGTCCTTCTCTAAAGCCTTGGACTCTCAACCTCCGAGACTAAGATAGCCACCCACATTCATATTGAACTACGTTCTGACCTGATCCCGACAAACGGGTACGTAGGCAGCCAACCTTTGGCACAGTCACACCCTCCAAAACACACCTCAGGCTCTGGAGGGTGCAACTCGATCTACGAGTTCACATTTTTGGCCCGAATGCGATCACTTGGTCCGGCCTTTGATCGAACAGCCCGAGGTATTTAATCGTTGTTCATTTCCGTGCGACAATATTTTGGTGCTAGAAGGAGGGGACTTCCCGACTTATACAGCCCAAAATCCCTTCCACAGCTCGACCCCTTCTTTCTCGACTTAAGAAAGACATGAGTGGTTAACCACCCGTTCATTCTGAGGGCGTGAATAACCCTGAGAACACAACCGGAGTGAAGAAATACTTCATGCGTTCCCGAGCGCAGGGCGATGAGGAGTCTCTCAACGACGAGAGCCACACTCCCTCGCCGCCTCCACCTCAGGATAGCCGGGACGACCGCGCCCTCGAGATGGAGGAGAAGATCCGCCAACAAAGGGTGGCCAATGCAAGGTACCACCGCCAACTGGCGGGTAAGGTGCCTATGCAAGGCGTTCCTCACGAGGAACCCGAGGACCTCATGGACGAGGGACATGAATATGACCCCGACTATGAAGGCTTGGAGATTTCGGCGGATGTCGAGACTTCTCTCACCAAAGACGGGGAACTCCCCGTAGAGATCGAAGCCGGTCCATCGAATCCACCGCCTAAAAAGAAGGCAATACCGATCTCTTCCCAAGAGAAAACCTCCCGATGATCAGCCCATGATCGACTTGGTCAGAGAGGAAATGTCAGGGGGGATCCAACGACTCGGCGGGTGAGGCGTGTGGCTCGAAGCTCACGCCCCCATGCCACTGAGCCAGATCTTAGGGACCGGCTTACCGCCCAACGGAACGACCGTGGTGAAGACCTCCAAGAGAGGTTAAGTGCCCGCAATGCACTACTACAAATTTGGTTTTCTGATGTGCATGATTATCGGGTGCGACAAGTCACATCCAAAAGTCGCATCTAAATGACTTTCAGATGCGACTAGTCGCACCTGATTGTTGGCCGAGAAACCAAAAAAATTCGCTGAATTTGAGTTTGATTTTGACTATCCGGTGCGACTTGTCGCACCAGATAGTTTAACAAACTATCAGGTGCGACATAGTCGCACCGGATAGTTCAAATTTTTTCCGAAATTTAAATCTCCCCCTCATTTTTCATCCAGTTATATGACATGGCATTCTGATTTAATTTATTTCAAATATCATCAGGTGCGACTAGTCGCACCCAATGCTTTATTGGGTGCGACATGTCGCACCGAAAAGAGTCATCACGTGCGACTATGTCTCACCTGTTCTCTAGGTTTTTATATAAAACCAAATCGCCTGGACTTCGTCTTCTTCATAACCAGCGCCGATTTTCTCCAAAAAAATACTTTTCCCGCTCATTTTTACTCTGCTCCGATCTCTCCACCATCATAAACCATCACAACCACCTCCACGAACCTCCACAACCACCAACTCCTCCACAGCCACCACAGCCACCTCAAAATCTCTGCCTCACACTCTCTCCGGCTGGCCGCTCAATCTCTCCGACCCCTCACTCTCTTCGGCCGGCCGTTCACTCTCTCCGACCTCTCACTCTCTCCGGCCGGCCGCTCACTCTCTCCAACCTCTCACTCTCCGGCTCACTCTCACTCTCCTGCTCTCTCTCTCTCTGCCCCACTCTCACTCTCTCCGTCAGGTCCCTTTTCCGGCCGAGCTTCCGACCGACGCGTGCTCAGCCTCAGCGTCGCTGCAATTCCGGTAAGCTATCTCTCACTGCCTCTCTCTCTCTCTCACTCACTCACACTGTCTTATTCTCTCAAACGTGCTCAGCCTCGACAGCCTCGGCGTCTCTGCCTCGACAGCCCCGCTGCCTCGACGCGTGTTCAGCCTCGGCGTCGCTGCGATCCCGGTAAGCTATCTCTCACTGCCTCTCTCTATATATCTCTCTCTCTCTCTCTCTCTCTCTCTCTCTCTCTCTCTTTCTCTCTCTCTCTCTCTCTCTCTCTCTCTCTTTCTCTCTTATTTTCCCTTTGACTGAACTGTTGCGCTGTCCCGTGTTCAGCCTCGTCAAGCTGCTGTCCCGAGCTGCCTCGTCCCTGCTGTTTCGACGAGTCCCTATCCTCGACGAGTCTCTCTCCCCGCTGCATCGAACCGTCGCTGCCTCGATCCCTCCTCCGCCGTTTCACCGAGCCGCTCTTCCGCTGCACCGAGTCTCTATTCCAAGTAAGTCTAGCTTTTTTTTAAAAAAAAAATATTGTTTGTTATATAAGCTGGCTGTTAGTTTAATTAGTTTAGTTAATTAGGCTAGGTGATATAAAATGTTAGTTAGTTAATTAGTATGTAAATGTTAGTTAATGAAATTAAAATTGTAATTGTAACATGCTACTTTGAAATTGATTAGTAATTGTAATTGATAATGTCACATGTTTAATAATTTGATTAGTTTAGGTTAAAACTAAGTTTTATTTGTGTTTTTTGACATGTTTTGATGTTTTGTGACATGTTTAGTATAAAATGAAGTTTAGGTTAAAATGAAGTTAATGAATTTGTGATTAGTTTCATTTGATTTAACATGAAATGAAATTGTAAGTTTAAATAAGAAAAATAGTTTGTGAAGTGTTTTGATAGTTTGTGATATTTTGTTTATTTGGCTTTTTCATTTATAAAATGTTGTGACCGAACCACGGAGGTTCGATTTAGGGCTGAGCTAATTTGTAGGATAGTTCTGGATGGTTTGTATATGGTTTTAAATAATTTTGCAGGTTTTTGGTTTGTCAGTATAATAGGGGAAACTCTGCCGAAATTTCGGTAGAGTTTCGAATCAATTAGTCTTAAAACTCCGAACTTATTCAATCCGAGATCAAAATAACATACAATTCTTAATCTCTCTTTCATTTTGTTCTCCGTCGTCCTTTATCAATAACTCTTCAAAACTTTCATTTCTCGCTCTCATTCAGCGAAATGTCCAATCCAAGTAGAGATTGGATCACGAAGAATAATCGGGTGACATTGCAGTACAAAACCGGTGTTAACGAGTTTATTCGCACTGCAAGAAGATTCCCTAACGAAAATGGAAAATATTGGTGTCCTTGCAAACCTTGCAACAACGTGAGATGGCACGACATCGGGGTTGTCAGGTATCATTTGCTGAACAAGGGGTTTACCCCAGGCTACACAAAATGGTATCATCACGGTGAGCTCGAGCGTGTCGTCCTTCCTCATGAAGAAGATTCCATCGGAGGTACAGATCAGAGAGGAATATGAGGATTGCACGGTGCTGTGGAGGATATCAGGGATCACGAGGATTTCGACGATGCTACGGAGCCGACCCAGAGCGAGGTACGTGCAGAGGAACAAGTGGAAGACCTCTTCGCCGAGTTGGAAGCAGAATTGTACCCTGGATGCAAAGAGTTTTCTTCTTTGTCGTTCTTGGTTTCGTTGATGCACCTCAAAGTCACGAACTATTGGACGAACAAGTCGTTCACAGAACTCTTGTAGCTCTTGAAGAAGTCTCATCCAGCTGGTAATCGAATTTCGGAGAAGCATTACGAGGCAAAGGCGAAGCTGAAGCGTTTTGACATGGGATACGAGATGATCGATGCGTGTATTAACGACTGTGTCCTATTTCGAAAAGATCTCGCGGAAGTCGACGTGTGCCCAGTATGCAACGAGAGCAGATGGAAGCCAACTGGGAAAATGATACCGCAAAAGATTTTGCGATATTTTCCCCTGAAAGATCGATTAAAGCGGTTGTACGCGTCTCGACACACGTCGCTTCTGATGCAGTGGCACGAAAGAGATCGCGTCAGGGAAGTTGGTGTTCTACGACATCCCGCGGATGGTACGACGTGGAAAAACTTGGACAAGAGATACCCAGACTTTGCTGCAGAGCCTCGAAACGTGCGGCTTGGACTAGCTGCGGATGGATTCAATCCGTTCGGAGATATGAGTCTATCGTACAACATGTGGCCTGTGGTACTAATTGCGTACAATTTGCCGCCTTGGTTATGCATGAAGAAAGAGTACTTGATGCTGACGCTTTTGATCCCGGGGCCTCACTCACCAGGAAAGGACATGGACGTGTTCTTACAGCCAGTTGTCGAAGAGCTGAAAGAATTGTGGGAGACCCAACGATGAAGTGTTTCGATTGCGGCTCGATCCTATTTATCGGGATGGAGTGGCCAAGGGTATCTCGCTTGCCCGACGTGCAATCTTGACACGCCGTCTTTGAAAGTCAGAAACAGGATCGTCTACTACGACCATTGTCGATTCTTGCGTACGCGTCACCGATTGAGAAAAAGCACCGATCACTACAAGGATCGCCACGAGAAACGCAGTAAACCTGAGAAGTTGACTCCGCAAGACATACTCGCTCAGTTGGCTAGTGTATCTCGTACGACAACTGGCAAACATGCTGGCTCCGTGGGCAGAAAATGAAAGCGAGCCGAGTGCGAACTAAATTGGGCCAAGAAAAGCATCTTTTACGAGTTGCCGTACTGGTCAGATTTGGAGTTGAAGCATAACATGGACTTCATGCACATAGAGAAGAACGTGTGCGAGAATCTTCTCGGAACCATGCTCAGCTTAGAAAAGAAGAACTACGACACAGATAAGGCGAGGTTTGATTTGATGGACTTGGGAATCAAGACCGCTCTCCACTTGAAAAAACAAGGGGATTCATGGTACAAACCGCGAGCATCGTACACCTTAACCCTTGATCAGAGGCAGAGATTTACCGAGTGCCTCCAATCTATCAAATTCCCAGATGGGGTCGCTGGGAATTTGAAGAAAAATGTGACTGCTGAGGGAAAGCTCACAGGTTTGAAGTCGCACGATTGCCACGTGATCTTGCAGAGGTTGTTGGTTGTTGGTATTCGTCCTTTTCTGCCAAAAGAAATACATCAGACGATCTCCGAGCTTTGCAACTTTTTCAAGCTGATAAGTTCGAGAACCTTGAGAGTAGAAGATCTTGAAAATAATCCTCATCCTATAAATACCCCACCTCATTCACAACTCACAGCACACATTCTTGTACCCCCCCCCCCCCCCCCCCCCCCCCCCCCCCTTCCCCTTTCTCTAGAATCCATTCTTGTTCTTTGTTTTGGCACCTAGGTCCTCATAAGACCTAGCATTTGTTTTAGCTCTTTGGCTCAAAGACTTGTTCTTGAGTCATCATGTTTAAAAGTGCCCACACACTAAATCCAACCATTCTCTTAAGACTCTAGTGGTAGAAACTTTCGTGGTTGCTCACAGGTTCAAGAAGACTAGTGGGAGAGGCGTGCTGCGTGGGGAGATGAACGTTTCAACCTTCCAAAGGTTTCTCAACGTTCAAGATCCATTTGAGGTTGGTACCGAGTAAAGACTAAATGTAGTTTTACAATTTTAAATTATATGTTCGTGTGCTTTGTCTAGGTTGTAAAAACATTTTACAAGTTTTCAAAGAAATTTTTTATAAGCCGCCGCTTGCTAGAAACGATAAATCTTTTCTTAACCCTAGATCTATTCCAACACCATGTATATGAAGTAGTGCTTCAAAAACACCATCGACAGCTGGTCAAAGTTGTCGATGGATCCTTCTTCTACTTTCGAGAACCATTCCAAGCAGGCCCTAATAAGTGTTCAGCGAAGAGACGACAATAATCGGCGTCTCTTTCGTCGTTGTTCAGGCAAGCCCGTCCGATAGCAATTCTGAACGCGGTCATAACCCTTTATAGAAGAGAAGTCTGAGCCTTCTCGCATCCCTGTTCCGAATGTTGGTTATTGGTTCGATAAATGGGGTGCGGCGCGTTTCTTCGATTAGGCGATCTATTTCGGTTGCTACGCTTGTGGCATTGTGAACTCACATTCTCACAGCTCGCAACCCTGCATTAGTTTCTGCCACAGCTTGCCGCAATAATGTTAATTCATCACGGTTGTACCGGGCTTCGAGTGGGGTTTGTTTGCGAGCTCACTACTACAAATTCACATTTCTGGTGCGGAAGGGTATTAAGTGCGACATGCCGCACCTAAGCACATATAAGGTATAAGGTGCAACATGTCACACCTGATATCCTTCCAGGTAACTAAATATTTCGCTAAAGTTAAGTGCTATTCATTGCGACACTGTCGCACCGGATAATATATCGTCGCATCTAATACCTTTAGGTGCGACTACACCTAAAGGTTTCAAAATTTAAAACGGTCTAGAAAATCTCCCTGAAATTTTTTGGCTGTGTGATTTCATATTCGGTGCGACGCCAGGTGCGACATGTCGCACCGAATATGTTTATTAGGTGCGACGGCATCGCATCCAATAATCTTAGAATATTATAAATACCCGAGCCTTCTTCTTTCTCGCCCGATTTCGTCACCTCTCTCTCTCTCTCTAACTCTCTGTAACTCTGTCTTTCTCACTGAAACTGTCTCCTGCAAGCTCGACCTTGGCCCAGCCCCGCACGCAGCCGTCCTCCACCGTGAACCACGCCGTCCTCCTCTGATACGCCTCTCTCTATCTCTCTCTCTCTCTCTCTCTCTCTCTCTCTCTGTCTCACCCTCTCTCTCAATCTCAGTCTCGCTCTCTCTCCGACCAGCCGCCGCCCAGCCCTCCCCTCGGCCCGTCTCCGGCGAGCTCGACCTTGGTCCAGCCCCGCACGCAGCTGCCCTCTGCCGTGAACCACGCCGTCCTCCTCCGGTATGCCTCTCTTTCTCTATCTCTTTCTCTCTATGTCTCCCTCTCTCTGTCCCACCATCTCTCTCAATCTCACTATTTCTCTCTCCAACCAGCCGCTACTCAGCCCTCCATCGGCCCGTATCCTGCGAGCCCGACCTCGTCCTAGCCCCGCACGTAGCCGCCCTTCGCCGTGAACCACGCCGTCCTCCTCCGGTACGCCTCTCTCTCTCTCTCTGTGTCTCACCCTCTCTCTCAATATCTCTCTCTCTCTCTCTCTCTCTCTCTCTCTCTCTCTCTCTCTCTCTCTCTCTCTCTCTCTCTCTCTCTCTCTCTCTCTCTCTCTCTCTCTCTCTCTCTCTCTCTCCGGACCAGCCGCCGCCCAGCCGTCCCCTCGGCCCTCGACCAGCGCGTCCTCCTCGCCGACTGCTACTGGACGAGACAGCTCGACGCTCCAGCCTGTCGCCGCCGACGACCTCAGCCCCTCCTCGCCGACGGCCACCCTTCCTCGTCGCCGAAGTCACCGAAGCTTTCCGAAATCTCAGCGTTTGAGGTTATTTTTTTTTGTTTATGTATTTGTTGAATTAGTTAGTAGATATAATTAGTAAGTAAATATAATTAGTTTTAATTATAATTAATAATTAGTAATAAGTTTATTGTAATATAGTTTAACAATTATGAATTGCAAATGAAGTATTTTAATTTCACTTAATTTAAAATATGTTTAGAATATGATTAAACATATTTGCAGGTGAGTTAAGTCGACTCATAGACCGCTCCGCTCTACACGGTGCCGGTTCAACAGAATTCGCACATTCTCGACGGGGTCGATACACTGGGGATTGGGCCCCTGCATGCTCATTCCCAGGGGTTCTCATGTCCGGCTGTATTTTACGAGGTGGAGGTGGAAGTTCAGTATGGATTTCACCCTGGTTAGTTTTGGGAGTCATTTTGATTCCCGAAAAAATCCAACTGAATTCCAAGTGGGAGATTCCATCCCGACCTGCTAGATCACGCATCGTTCGGATTGGATCCCACTGACGGGAGACCCACTCCATCACAGTTGGATTCCAATGCTTTGTGCCTAGAGGAGAGTGATGACACTTCTCATCACGGTCTGGTACAATTAATCCTGAACTGCGACTCTCTCGATGAGCACCTCCATCATTAATTCCAGCCCGGGGATCAATTCCAAGCGAAATGCTGGGGTTTTCGGAGACGAAGATGTCATGGGGTTGGTGTTGTAGGAAAGAAAGCTTTTTTGGTAGGAATTTAGACTTGGAGCATAAGGAAAATTGATAGAAATCTCACAAACGACGCCAAACTATTGATGTAATAAATCACACCAAAACAGTCACGACAAATTTGTGGTGAAAACGGGTCGATTTATATTTATAGATGGGCCTCAATTTTCCATAATAAGGATAAATTCGATCTCTTAAAGAACTGAAAATTAAATGCGTAGTTAAAACGAAGACGAAAACTTAATATAAGAATAGATCGGGGCTTTTCTGTTAAGATCACTCATAAACAGTACAAAGATTGGAGTTTGATAACAATAATGATTGCCAGAAAGTAACGTGCCAAGAAAAGGCCTACTTGTCATATATTTATAGTACGAGAAGGGGTTCTAGCGAGCTCTAGGTCGTTCAGGACACGTCACACGTCAGTTGGAACTCACTACCGCGTATTGAGACACCTGGTGCAAGAGACCTATTCGTGTGAGGGGTGGTTGCGAATTGATCTTGCTGACGAGCTCTTGTTATCCGAGTCTTCAGGAGGCGGTTATCTTTTGTTAATGATCGAGTTGAGGATCAATCATGTTCGACGGGCTGGCGCCTTGTTAAACCTGCATAAACCAAAAGGTATGGGCTTGGATCCAATAAACTTGTATTATGTCAAATCCCTTATGTGTTAGATGGAGGACGAAGTCCAACATCAACAATACTTATTTGATTTTTTTATGGTAAAAATAAATAATGTTTAGTTTATTTTGCACTATTAAATAAAGCAAGTTAAGTTTAACAGAAATATACGTTATAGCCTCAACTTACCAAGATTTAATTTTTTTTACAATTAATTAAAATCATTACTATCATTTTTATAATAAATATAATCAATTAAAATGGATTTTTATATTATAATTAAGCATTAATGATATTATTAAAATGATTTAATATTTATTTCTTAAAATTAATCAAGAATTAATAATAACTTTTTAGAAAAATACTTAATTAATTTTTTTAAATATCATAAACGTTTTTATATATTAAAAACGATTTAATATTTTTATAATATCATTTTTAGAAAAATACTAAATTAATTTTTTTTATCATAAAAACGATATTTTTAAAAATTATTTAATATTTAATCGAGTATTAGTGATATCATTTTTTAAAAAATTCTTAATTATAATATTAAAGTGATTTTTAATTAATATTTTGCTATAAAATTATATTATAATATTAATTAATTTTTAAAAAAAAATACTAAATTGTGTTTAATATGAGACAATTACATGTATTTCTGTCAAATTTAAATTAGTTTGTTTAACAGCGCAACATAAACTCTTGTACTAGATATTTTTGTGGAAAAAAAACTATATAAGTATATATTTATGAAAATATTATATAAATATTGATACGGTCAATCCTCTTTTAATTTTAAAGAAGAACAATCAGTCATAATTTGACCGTTTCCATGCGCAAGAAGTATTTGTGAAAGACACGTACGTACATATAAAAGTTTGTGTATTTTTAGGGACTATAAACCATCAAAAAGATATGTTGGGAGACAATTGAAAGCAAAAGTCATTCAAATATGAATGAGACTCTGAACTCAATGCCAAAAAAAAAGGATGTCTTTTTCCTCTATTCTTCCTTTACTGTAAAGCGTTTCTACTATTTTTTTTTCCTCCAGTGGAATCATATATACACACGCGTACACACACTACAAAACTGCATTCATTAACATTATTAACTTACCCATCGATTGAGTATAAAAAATAAAAAAGATAAAAAAATAAAAAAAATCGTACGATTGATTTTACACCATCAGCTGATTTAAAAATTGCAACTGCGATAAGATTAAATATGACAAATTCTAATTTTTATATTTTTTTGTTAAAACCTAACAGCTTGAGTTGGACATATAAGATTTAAATTAATATTTAGGCCAATTTAATTTCTAGCTATTCTATTGTTGAATTGTAAAAATAGATTAGTAAGTACTCAGAAAAGTTTTGATTTGTTTAAACTGCACCAGTTTTATTTTATTAAACGGGATGATCTCAGCTTTTTAAACTCTCGATAATGATAGTTCTGAATCGGAGATCAATTTGAGACCGGCTGATATATTTTTCCAACTGATCAGATTACACGTTGATTACAAGTACACCATAAAATGTGTTCTTTCCTGAAATTCTTCCATTATATTTGATCACAAACATGAATATTGTGGAAGACCCTATGTGTCAACCCTATTCTATTGAACATGACCATTTAAAAAAAAAAAAAAAAAAAAAAAAAAAAAAAAAAACCTTGCTGGAGCACCTATTAAACTTTTTGTTTCGTTTTATATATTTATCACATAGATGTTATATAAAATGAGAAATTTCATTTTATAGACCTACAAGTTAACAAAATATCGGGATTAGACCTCACATTTTAAAAATATCTAAAAATAGACTTTTGTCCTAATTTCGGACATAAATACCATTTTGAACAAAGACACTCATTTCACTTGAGATATCTTCTCAATCCTTCGTTCGATCTTTCACGCTCGATTCCGACGAGATATAACTAAATTTAATGAGATATGAAGGAATCCGACGAGCTATGATAACACATAGAACGACAAAATTTCACATGAATTTGATTTTTTCCGCTTAAAATGTCTAAAAAATATGAATTTTATCGTATAGCATCGTACATTATCGATATCGTACGATGCCGTACGATGAGATACGATACATTATAATTATAATGTATGATGAAATTCATACAAATTATAATGTACATTATAATTATAACGTACGATGTCGTACGATGCCGTACGATGAGATACGATATATTATAATTATAATGTACGATAAAATTCATACACATTATAATGCACATTATAATTATAACGTACGATGTCGTACGATGAAATACGACACATTATAATTATACGATAAAATTCATACAAATTATAATGTACATTATAATTATAACGTACGATGCCGTACAATGTCGTACAATGCTGTACGATGTCGTATGATGCCGTACGATGTCGTACAATAATGTACGATGCTATACGATAAAATTCATATTTTTTGAACATTTTACGCGGAAAAAGTCAAATTCACGTAAAATTTTGTCATTTTATGTTATCATAGCTCGTCGGATTCCCTCGTATCTCATTGAGTTATATCTCGTCGGAATCGAGCATGAAAGACCGAAATAGGGATTGAAAAGATAGAAAGTGAAAGTGAAATGAGTGTATTTGTTCAAAAAGGTATTTATGTCCGAAATTGGGACAAAAATCAATTTTTAGATATTTTTAAAGTGTGAGGTCTAATCCCAATATTTTGTTAATTTGTAGGTCTATAAAATGAAATTTTCTCTATAAAATTGGGAGAGAGAAGTATAGGCGGAGGACCCCAGAGAGTGATTCATAGGGAAACGAATGATTTTGGCAGCTGACCTTTGAACCGACAAACAGACTATACCCATATATCTATTTATATATATTAGAGAGATGTCGATTTTAATTTCGTTTTAAACTTCAAAGCCACCTTGCCGCTAATTTTCCCACACTAACCATTTTGTCTTCTTTGGGACACGTGTCATCTATCAGATGGTCTCACCCTTTGACTTGACGACCTCCAGTCAAACTAACCCTACCCCAACTCCACGGCCATGACCACATTTCTTCCCCTAAAATTAAAATAATTAAAAGCAATATATTTATATTTGTGCTCATATATATATATATATATACACGTATAATTATACGTATATATATATCGTAATAATACGGCCGTTTCCTAATTTCTCCAACGTGATACATATAATTATTTATATATTACTTATTTTGGCTCTGGGGTTTCTTTCTTTTAAGTCTTTTGTCCTCTTTTCCACTATCTGTATTTGACCTTACAAAAAAAATAAATAAATAATTTTCCTCCTCTCCCTGTTTCAAGTCATCATTGTATGTATTATATGGTTTTGTGCTTTTCATTTCGAGTCTCCTTTTTGTTTTATAACTTTACCCTTTTCATTTATATATATGTTTACTTTCTCTTGTTTTCTTCAGCTTAACAAATCCTTTAATTAGTTTCTTGTACATCTCTGGTCTTGTTTTCTCTGCAAAGTTTCAATCATATAGATCATGAATATTAAAAACTTGTATATGGCGATAGTACCTACCAGCCCTTCAAGCTTGGAGCTTTCCATATGTGTGCCAGGATTCTCTTCTTCTCGTTCAGGTAACATATTCATATATATATATATATATATATATATATATATATACTAATATGTGTGTACATGTAAAGTTTCTAATATGGATCTTTATTTTTTTCTCTTTTGTGTTGTTCATATATGTGTTCATCATATATTGTTCTAAATTCTATACCCTGAATAATATATATAATTCTAGTTAGAGAGCTGGACATTAACGAACTGCCGAGATCATCAATGGGAGAAGAAGATAATGATGAGCAAAAAGAGTGGATGAGAAGAGCGAGTATGGAATTGGAAGAAGAAGAAGAAGAAGAAGAAATTATGATAAACAATGATATTAATGGACCGGCTCGAAAGAAACTCCGTCTCACAAAAGAACAGTCTCGTCTTCTAGAAGAAAGTTTCAGACAACACCACACATTAAACCCTGTAATATTATAAACTCATATATATATATATATATATATATATGCATACGTACATGTTTGTTTGTTTCGTCTATTTAATATATAAATTACACAGTTTATATGTAGAAGTAGAACATCAAGAGGGGTCTTTGTTAGTATTATCTAAGCTGAGCAATTTCCGTGTCTTTTGTATTAAGTACACTAATTAATTGTTAATAAATGTGAATTTGGAAGTTTGTTTATCTAAATAAATTTGCAGAAACAGAAAGAGGGTTTGGCGTTGCAGTTGAAGCTGAGACCACGCCAAGTTGAGGTGTGGTTCCAAAACCGTAGGGCCAGGTATGTTAATATATATGTATATGTATATGTGGAATTAAAGAAAGACATCTATATATATATATATATATATACATATATATATATAATGTTTATTAATATACGCATATGTGCTGTTTATATTACGGCCTGGCATGGCATGTAGTTAGCTAGGTCATGAACAATGAATTTCTCGGAATTTATATGATTTACTAGTTGTCAGTTTGAATTTAAGTAAGGTGTAGATAATCTGTGGAAATTGGCTGTGATAATGCTTTAAAATTAATCTAAAAAATAGTATATTTATAAGTTTTTATTGCAAAAATAGATATTTCAAATTGTAAATGATTTTTCTTCTATTACTGTTTTTGATCTTCAACAAACCTTGTTTAGTGTAAACAGTTTTATTTATGAAAAAAAATAAATGTTTATAATTTGAAGAAACACTCTTCTTTTAATATATTATTCTTATAATTTTCTCTTGATATATTCAGCTTAGCCCTTGACATAATATAAATGAACAATTAAGTCACCTCACCCCAAAAAAACCAAACTCTGCAGGCAAAATACGCTTGATTTCTAGGTAGCTCAATAATTCATTATCTTTTTAAAAAAATATGTAACCAAAGTACGCTTGATTTCTAGGTAGCTCAATAATTCATTATCTTTTTTAAAAAATATGTAATATTTTTATTTTATTAAAAAATAACTGTCAAATCGAATTAAATTAAATTAACTATGTCAGTTAATTCAATTTATTTCGGTCAAGTAACTATTTTCTTAATAAAATAAAAACATTGTCTAAAATATTAAAAGAACTAGAATATTAAACTCCTTATATATATATATATATATATATATATATATATATATATATATATATATATTCTTCTTGTAAAGTAATATACCATCTGAATCTGATTCTACACTTCCGCTTTTTTCTTTTTCTTGTTCTTATCGGGATATACGTTTTTGAAGGGCAATATATCAATTTTCTTGGTTTCTGGGGAGAGATTATAGGACTTTACAGGGAAGCTAATGATATCAAGTTTTTCTGCAAGGGAATTAAATGTATACGTTGAATTTTCATGAGAATTAAATGCTTCATTTTCCATGTCATGGCAACGGGTACGGGTAAGGCCGGGTACACCTATTCCGTTACCCGTACCCGTTATAATTTTTTACCCGTTACCCGGACCCGTTTACCCGGATTTTGAGACGGGCCGGGTAACGGGGATACCCGCCGGGTAAACGGGTTAAAAATATTGGACCCGTTACCCGTTTACCCGGTTTAAAAAAAGGGTAGCGGGTCGGGTAGACCCGCTTACCCGTTTATAAAATAAAAATCTATCAACAATATAAAGTTTAAAAATAATATATCATCTTTAGGTAAACATATGATTTATTATATTTTTTAAAAACAATGTTTAAAATATATCATCTAATTATGTAAACATATGATTTATTATATTTTTAAATATTTAAAAGTTAACGGGTCGGGTCCCGGGTAACCGGATACGGGATGGCTATTCCGTTACCCGTACCCGGACCCGTTAAAACCTTAACGGGTATTATCCGTTTACCCGTTTACCCAAAAAGAACGGGTATTACCCGATCCGAATAAATCGGGTAACGGGCCGGAACGCGGGTAACGGGTCAAATTGCCAGCGCATTACTCATTTCAAGCGCTGGATCAAGCTAAAGATAATTATCTAGTCATGCCTAAAAAATAAACACATAATTTTGGGTTACTAGTTTGACTACGGGTATTGTATTAGTAAAAACACAACAATAAGAAAAAAAATATAATGTTTAAGAAATTCAAGTCATTAATGAAAACTTTAATGCATTATATATAACCAATCCGTTACTATTACAAACTAGTAGTTTCACGTTCACCAATTAAATAAGGCTCTATATTTTTATAGTAACTCCACAATTTATATATAATTGTTTTCAAAATAAAATATTAATATGGAAACTGCACTTTCTTAGATTTTGTGTAAATTAAAGAAAAAAAAATTTATAACCACAAATCGCATAAATATATTATGATGAATTTGATGAATTGTAATAATTATATGATAGTAAATATTGGTCCGGTGGTAGACATTTTATGAAATCATAAATGATGTTGCAATGTTATGGGTTAAGCTGATTGTTTTGTTGTCCAAAGTTTGTAAGAATCGTAATTTAAAGCATTGATAGCAGGATAGGATATAGAAATATTATATATTGTTGGTGATCATAATGTCTAAGGTGTGTCTCTTCTCTTGTGTGTGTGTGTGTCTTCTCACTTTCATCATTAGATACGTGCATGTGTACTATGTCACATCACACACGTGACACATGTATATATATATATATATATATATATATATATATATTCATTACTTATATATGATGTATAGGAGCAAGCTGAAGCAGACAGAGATGGAATGCGAGTACTTGAAGCGATGGTTCGGATCGCTGAGGGAACAAAACAGAAGGCTCCAAAGAGAAGTGGAAGAGCTGAGAGCCATGAAAGCACACGTGAATGCCATGTCTCCCCACACCTGCGAGCCCACTCTCTCAATGTGTCCCCGTTGCCAGCGTGTCACCCCCAGAGACTGACTCATTTCGTTTCATTATTTACTTCTTCATAATTAGAGAGATGAAATCGGCTAGTACATGTCTTCGATCATGTATTTTACAGTTTTATAGTATGGAATAGTTGTATAAACTCTAATCATTAAAACAAAAAAAAAAAGTAGCATGTTTAAGAAGTTGTGGTAACTAAATCTCACATTTTCGGGATGTAAATCTTGATATGTTTGATTCCTGCATTCCTTAGGAAAATCACATATACATAAACATACATACATATATGATCACTATTACAAAATACAGGCTGCGGCGGGTTATGCTTGGACGACATATAAAAAAAATTGTCGTCCAACCATGATAAAACAGTTATATCACTGCGGCAGTTGAAAACAGACGGTGACGCAGACTTGTTGGACGACAGTCTTTAACCGTAGTCCAAACGTATGTTAACCGTGGTGGTTGAAGCTTGGAGGTTTGTTATTAACGTTCGTCCAAAAGTATGCTATTTTTATTTTTAAATAAAATGGCGCCGCAACAGATAATATTCCATGGCGTGAAATTATGCTGCTGTGGCGGGGATTGATGCTGCTTTTAGTTTTTGAATCTCTACCTTGCACGACATTCTTTTAACCATCATCTACCTTGCAATTGGCTAGTAATGTTCTTCACTGCATGCATATTCAAATCAATCAACGCACAATATATTTAATCCACATTCATGCATATTCATAAGTTTCATGCAATTGGCTAGCAATGTTCTTCACTGCATATCCATATTCATGACCCACGAAAATGTCATCAGAACATATCGGAATGCCAATCTCCGAAAGCATCTTGCACACTTTTACACAAATCACTTTAATTACCATCTAATATGGATGTATTTGTTAACAATATTATATTAATATTGACAGAAATAAAAGACAATTTGCATGGAAGAAAATTAAACGGACAAACAAAATACAAATAAAACCGGCTAAACCTTAGAACCGGGAAAAACAAAACGGAGAAAAAGGAAAGAAACAGTCGAGCCCGTTGGACGGTTTCCTTGAAGCTTTTTATCGCCCTCCCACGGATGCTGGAATACTTGAGCGAAAGCCTCCCAAGATACAATGACTACAGAGGCAAGCTTAGCACCAATACACTTGACTCTCGGCGAACTAGAACATGTGCGAAAACTATCACCAAGACAAAGGAAAAGAAATTTTCTGGAAGAGGAGAGAGTTCGGAACAGTGGGAGATATGGATTTCTTATGTGTGTTCGAATGAGAGAGCTAAGACTCCTTTATATAGGCGAATTTGAACCACCCAACCTTAAAGGCTTTTATTTCCATTAACGCACTCATAAAGAGCTGTTACACACGCTCAAAACCATTGCATTGACGCAGACTTGTTGGACGACGGCTTCTTCAATTGTTATAGCATCGTAAGTCGAAATTGGAAGCAAAGTTTTTTTTATTTTATAAAGATAGCGATTTGAATACTCACCCGCATATTTTAATCACCCAAAACTGTGTCGTGTGTCTCGGTCAGTAAAGTACTCATCCAAACACGTCCGATTGTGGCGATGGTCTTCTTTCCCATTCTCCAATAATCATGAGACCGCATTCATCACTTTTAGCTTATGTTTGGACGAAAGATTGTGGCAACCCTCATTCAACGAGCAACTTCACGAATGCTATTGCCCTTTTCAACACTTTGTTCTTCGTTTCTCGCATTTGTTTCTTTTTTTCACATTGACGTTATCTTCTTTACAAACCCGGTATCCAAGATCAATGCTAATAACATGATCTCCAATAATTCCGGTTTGTGAGCACCGCATCCACCTTCAATTTCATATCAAGCATCTCGCGTTCTAACTTTTGAAATTCAATTGGAGTGGTGTTATAAGGAGTGAAAAAAATGCTTGGATTGTGTGACGAATTTATTGGATTATCCTTGAACTCGACCGGAATACTCCTTTGATCCCAATGATACTTGCAAGACATCTTCCTTATCCTTTAGTTCGCACTCAGGTTGGTTGCTTGCGAAGTTAAAACATCCAGTAAAATACAATTTATGAGTAAAATAAATTTAAATAGTTAGCAATATATGAAATCAGCTTACAATTTTCTTCGCGACTTCTTTCAAAGTTGGATCCTTGAACTTCTCGTTATTCTTTGTCGACTACAGCCAAAGTGTCTCCCTTCCAACTCATTGACCATTTTTGTCAAACTATTGCTAAAAAGAAAACAAAAAAATTCATTTTGATGAAATTTCAAGGAAATAAGCTGTCTCAGACCGCAGCGAACAAATATCAGGCCACGGCGGGAATTAGTTTTTCCTGTACGTACCCGCCGTGGCTATAACAGTTACCACACCGGCGTAAATAATCAAAATCTATCAATAAAGTAACCTAGTATTCCTCGGCACGGCTAACAAATACCAAACCGCGGTGATCACATATATTACACCTTTCCTACTATGTTAAATAGCGTAAAAACTAATAAAAACAGTATTAAAAAAGACATGCTAAATAGCAGGATATAAAAAAAACACATAACTTTTATAAACATATTACAAATAGCTAAATAAATAACTTACTAGTTTTTTTTGTCAAGCTTTTGGTATACATTTCGACCTCCTCTTGATATGTAAATATTTGTGTAGAATTTCACAGCACTAAGTGGATGTTATAAAATGTTTTGGCCGTCGGTGTTCTCTTTGATCAACGCTGCATATAAGGGACGTTCTAGTCACAGCAATTATGGACGTTCCGGCCGCGGTAAGAATCTGTTTCCTAGGTTCTAGCCAATGCGAGATAAATGATGGCCGCGTCGTTGATTTCCAGAGGCTATCCAGAGAGTATCAATTGATTTTGTGCCGTGGTTAGGGACGTTTCGACCATGACAATAGTCTTTTTTCTACGTTCTAGCTACGGCGGGAGAAATTTAGGCCGCGGCCTTAATTTCCAGAATTTATCTAGAGAGTATCAATCGATTTCACACTGCAGTTAGGGATGTCCTGGCCGCGCAAGAGTCTGTTTTCTAGGTTCTAGCCACAATTGTAATGATTCAGTCCGTGGCGGGTATCTGTTTTCTTGGTTCTAGCCACGTCTTGGATTATTTAGGCCATGGCGGGAGTCTATTTTCTATGTTCTATTTCCATGAATTTTACACATTTCACATATTCACAAATCAATTATCATCAAATTCACAATCAATCTTCAATATAGGCATTAAAAAAAAAAAAAAAAACTATCATTCAAGCATATAATACATAACATAATAGTCTCAAAACCAAAAAAACCAAATAAAAAATTATTGTTCAAATATGAAACATAAAAGTTAAAACAAAACACATAAAAGTTAAAACATTAAACATTAATCCATTGTTCAAACTATATATATAAAGGTGTCGGTGCTGGAGGATATTGCGGTGGTCACTGTGATGGCTCATGTAAAAAAATTTCGTACATTAGGATATAGTGGACTTGGATCCGCTGCTTCTTGCTGATATCCATTCGCCTGTATAGCTCATTCAGCTGATCGATGTGACGAATGTCATACTCACTTTGTTATCCCATATATGCCTATGAATACTGGAATCCATCGATCATGTAGTGAACACCCTGAGAGATGTACTCCGCTGTGGCCTGATCGATTGCTCGAGGTAGTGACGTTGGCTTCCAACATTCACTCACATATGCGGCAACAAAACGAGTACGGCGCTCGTCACATCGATCAACTGAATGAGCTATATATATGGAGAGTTGAAGGCTGAGAAGTTTGAGCTCGTGCTCACAGACGTATGGGGGCCATATCCAGTCGCTTCTCTTGGAGGTTCCCGCTACTATGTGACCTTCATCAACGACTCCACGAGGAAGGTATGGGTTTATTTTATGAAGAATAAAGCAGATGTATTTGCTACTTTCAAGAGATGGAAGGCCATGGTGGAGAATGAGATCGACTTGAAGATGAACTGCTTGAGGTCTGACGATGGCGAAGAATACATTGATACCAACTTCAAGCAATAATGTGCCGACAATGGAATCAAGATGGTGAAGACTATTCTAGGAACCCCCCTCCCAAAGGAATAGAGTAGCGGAGAGGATGAACAGAACCCTGAACGAGCGAGCTCAAAACATGCGGATACACGATGGACTGCCCAAGACATTTTGGGCAGATGCAATCAACACGACGGCCTTTCTGATTAATCAAGGACCCTCCGTCTCCTTGGATTTCAGAATTCCAGAAGAGGCTTGGAGTAACAAGAAGGTAAACCTTTCTTGTTCGAATGTGTTTGGTTGCTTATCCTATATTCATATTAATGATTCTGTTAGAAATAAACTTAATCCGAAATCTAAGAAGTATTATTTCATTTGCTATGGTAACAACGAGCTCGGCTATCATTTTTGGGATGCCAAATTGAGGAAAATTGTTCAGAGCAGGAGCGTTGTCTTCAACGAGAAGCCAATGTACAAGGACGAGCTCAAGGGAAGCTCGGAGAGTAAGGCTTTCGATAGAGAGAAGGCGACGATCGACCTGAGAGACTTATCGCCGATCAACCGAGCTGAACGAACATGCTTCGACAATTGATGAGAGATGGATCGTGAGAGCAAAGACGAGGCTAATGAGGATATTGAGCTCAAGGTGAGCTGAACATGACCAGAGTCAGTAAACCGGTGCAGAAGTTCTCTTCGTCTCTCAACTACATCCTCCTGAATCATAGAAGAGAGTCGGAGTGCTACGAAGAGACAATACAGGTCGATTTCTCGACCAAGTGGGAGCTCACCATGAGGGATTAGATGGATTCATTCTTGAAAAATCACACTTTGGAGCTGGCCGAGCTGCCAAGAGAAAAGAAAACTCTACATAACAAGTGGATGTACCGAATCAAGGAAGAAACTGGCGGAAGCCAACGGTTCAAAAGAAGGTTGGTGGTGAAAGGCTTCAACAAAAGGAGGGAATCGATTTCACCTAAATCTTCTTTCTTGTAGTCAAGATCATGATGATCAAGACCGTGCTTTGGCTGGTGGCCAAGGAGAATCTTCATCTTCAGCAGATGGACGTGAAGACGGATTTCCTTCATGGCGACCTCGACGAAGAGATCTACATGAGGCAGCCCGAATGCATCGAGGTGAAGGGAAAAGAGGAGCTCGTGTGAAACCTCCAAAAGAGTCTCTATTGGCTTAAATAGGCCCCAAGGTAGTAGTATAAGAAGTTCGACAACTTCATGAAGCGAGCTGAATTCGCCAAATGCGAGGCCGACCACTGCTGCTACTTCAAGAGACTAGAAGACTCCTACATCATTCTTCTTCTCTACGTCGACGACATCTTAATAGAAGGTGCTGACTTACATGAGATTGATGAGCTGAAGAAAAGACTGTCCAAAGAATTCCCGATGAAGGACTTGGGAGCCGCAATGCAAATCCTCGGGATGAGGATCAAGAGGTCCAGAGAGGACAGCAAGCTCTCACATGAGGAGTACGTGAAGAAGGTGCTCCAGTGCTTCAACATGGAGGATGCAAGGTCAGTCAGCACACCGCTGGCTAGCCACTTCAAACTTTCCAAAGAGCAATCGCTGGTGACGGAGCACGAGCTAACGTACATGAACAAGATCCCCTATGCTTTCGACCATTGGAAGCTTGATGTACGCAATGGTGTATAGGAGGCCGAAAATTGCTCATGCATTGGGAGTTCTGAGCGTGTTTATGAGTAACCCGGAGAGTGAGCACTGGGAGGCTGTGAAGTGGATCCTTTGATACCTAAGAGGCAGCTCGAGCTCGGCATTAATATTCAGGAAATCCGAACTGGGATTTCAAATCTACGTCGGTGTGGAGAATGGAGGCGACGTTGACAGCAGGAAGAGCACGTTCGGATATGTCTATACGTTCAGAGGGACGACTATCTATTGGGTGTCGAGATTGCTAAAAACATTGTCGCCTTGTCAAGCTGCGAGGTGGAGTACGTGGTCGACACCGAGGCCACGTAGAAGATGATGTGGTTGTAAATGTTTTTGCACGAGCTGAATCATGACCATAACGGGAGTGTGCTATACAATGATAGCCATAGTGTCATTCATTTTTCAAAAGAACCCGGTGTATCATGGTCGGACGAAACATATACAGCTGTGATACTGTTTGGTGATTAATGCACCTTAAATAACCAATTAAATGCGGAAGAGAATAATTACGTTAACAAGAGTTAATTATTAACATGGTTATTAAACAAGATCTAGATTACTTAATTAATTAATCATAAGAAACTTCATCAAGCAACCATATCATATAAAAGACGAGTTTAAGAAAACTTACAGTTTTAGGCTCACGACCTGAAAGCTTTCACAATCCGTCTTCGTCGAGAACGTACAAGCCTCCACACGATCAGATCTGGAACTCCTCCTTCAAGGACTCGATGTGATGACACCAAAGTCTTCCGAAAAGTAATATCTATGGAAGATAAAAAAAAAGAGTGGGCTTCGTTATATCTCACTAGATATGGAAACGAGGTATTTCCGATCTTTCTCTCTAATTTCTAAGAATGGAATTGAAGCAATTCCGAGGGGAGGAAGGAGAAACAAGCACACGGCCACAAAGGAGAGTGTGTAGGCGTTTGTAGCTGTATGGCTAGGTTCAATTTTGCTTCATATCAGCCCTCTATTTATAACAGTTTAAAAGGTACTTTATAGAATATTCCAGAATATTCTAAAAGATATTATTTCCTTTTATTGTGTTCACACTAGTGGATTAAATCTCAGCCATTGGATCTCAACAAGTGAATCCTATTTTTCCTCTCATCCATCAGATCAATATCTAGGATTTTATTTTATACAACAGTATAAAATATTTTCTGTTGAGAAAATCTAGGAAATTATATTCTCCTAGATATTCTCCTAAATGTCGTCCTAATATTTAGCCTAAATATTAAGAGAGAATATAGGAAAATATATCTCCTATTTATTCTCCTATATTTTGGAACAGAAAAAAAATACTAGTTACCATATCAGTGCAAAAAACATCCAACATCGTAGGGGGTAGGCGATTTTTTGCTTTTTCAAGGCTCAATAGATATAAGCCCATTAAACACTTATTTACTTGTCCAACAATAAATAATAAGTTTATTTACTTGATCTAGCAATAAATAAATAGCTTTACTATAAATATTTATTTAATTCCCAAAATACCATTTTTGGGATTTAATGATGTCAATCACTATTACAGCAAGTGAGATTATAATAAAAATACATACTATAATATTAACGTTCTTATCTGCCTTTATCGAAACCGAATCGGGGATGATGGACCTAGTAGTAGAAGCTTAACAAATTCAATCAAAAAGACTGAACTCTCCTTCAATATTAGAATTGTATTTACTCATCGTAACGAGTATCCACTAATTTAGTCAGTACGTGATCATGACCCTCCAGGTTCTGCCCGTATCGAGATAGGTCAATTTGTTCTGTTATACCTTTCTCGTTACATATAAGCCCTAAGCATCGTTGCTTTCCCAACGAAAGATTCAACCGAACGTAAGCCAACTTCGGAAGTTTGCAGAATCAATCGGTTCTAGAATCAACCCTTGGGTGTGAGAACATTAACTTTCTTTCAGGAAGGCTAGATTCCGCATATGTAAACCACTTTTTTCTACAATCATGTCCCGAGTTCCCAAAACATCCATTTATTTAACCTTAATTGGCATTTAACGTGATGAATCAAAGAACTCGGTAACACGACGTAGAAATCCACGATCACTTCAGAATTAAGATCAAGCGTCACTGTGACCATCATTTGTGACCCTGGCTAGGGTGTCGTACCGGTCCTTAAACGACACATCTATATGCAAAGTGTGTCCGGGTCGTACACTTACCACAAGTGCAGAATGCTTTCACTAAGCGATCAACCTTCACTTGTGTTCCACATTTATGACTTTAGATAAGGCTTCCCAGGCACATATCAGTCATCGACCAAGTTTTAGTTCACCGCCCCAACTCGGATGCCCACCATGCGATTCAGTTTGATATGGAGACTATGGATGATAGTTGTTATTGATTCTGAATGTTATCAAACCTCAACCCACTAATCATATGATGCTAATACAGTAACTTCTTGTCTTATTTAGTAATCATCATCTTATAGTGGGCAATATTCCTTACAGATACCACTTCATCAGATCAACGTTGAAAGATAGAGTGTTAGTGCCTGAGAAGATTGTAGGTAGTAAGAATCGAACTGAAATGTTGACGAAGTCAATGCCATATGATAAACTGAAGTTCTGCTCGATTTCAGTTGGACTCTTTGCTTGAGGATTCAAGTCACCGTTGCAGATAGAGGCATGTGATGAGATTAGTCTCCAAGTGGGAGATTGTTGGTGTATGGAACCTAATCAGTCGTCAAACTGACGAGCTGAAGACCTTTCGACAATGATTTATGGATTGACCTGTGCTCAGACATAGGGTTTGGAAATATGGTGGTAAGACCCATTTCCAAAGGGTCGTAGGGGGAAGAGTCCCTTTGGCTGAAAAATCATATTGTAAGGTTTATTAGTTTAGGGTATTTTGGGAATTTCAGGCCTGTCTACTAGCCCTAGTGTCTTCTTTATAAATTTCAAGTGCACCGATTATCTTTGTAGGGCGCAAAAAAGTTATAAACACTTTTTCTCCCAAGTTTGGGTTTAGTGAGAATATGCAGCGGCGAAGTGGATGTAGCTTTCACATTGAACGTGAACCACTGAAAATCATAGTGTGTTATTGGTTCTTTGTGTATTATTCGTTTTCTGATTTTAGGTTGGATTTGGGGATCGAATCTTAACAGTCGCAATGTTCATATCATGGAGGAGTCCGGCTACATACGTCGTGAGGTGGAGATCTCATTCCCTAACTCCGAAAGGAAGTAGAGCTATCGAGGTGTAGAATCCGCAAGATATCAATTTCTAAGATTCTTCGGGAAGGGCGATCGTGAGGCTAGAGACAATTTCCCTCAGTCACAAAGAGATCAAGGCGGAATGGGAAAAACTTGAAAGGCCCGAGATGTCCTTGTGTTCTTAGGTGAGTAGTTCTAGATGGCGATGAACCGTCGTGTGGCTTCCTTTAATGGACTGGATGACTAGGCTCCTTATTCTTGCTTCATTTCCTAAGTCGACTGATGTAGAATAATGGAAAATAATGGATGTTCCTCTTGGTAAAGTGAAAGAGCTAGTGAATATGGTTTCTACAAGCCCCTAAACACTTTGAGATGGTTGATAATAACTTTGTTTGTGATTCCATATAGTGTAAATGAGTGAATCTGTGAGAAAATATGCCGCACCAAAAATCGCACATAATACCTTTAACGACGGACTTTTAAGTGCGACTTTGCCGCACCGAAAGTCGTACCTAATAAACTACTAGGTGTGACTATATGGGCATTAGGTGCGACAATCGTCGGACTGGAAGCCTCTATTTGTTCTAGTGAGGGGTGAATCGTTATTGGTGTAAAAGTTGAGGGGGGGAAATATGTAATTTATCCTTACTATAATTATATTTTACTCATCGTAAGGGCGTCCACTGTTATAGTAAGTTCATGATCAAAATCCTCCAGGTTTAACTCGCATCGAGAAAGGTCAATTATTCTGTTATACTTTTCTTGATGCATATATTCCCTAACCACCGTTGCTTCCCCAACGAAAGATTCTTTTGCACGTACTTACAACAAAAGTAATTCAGTTTAATACGGAGACAAAAGATTTGATGAATGTTTCATAAATCTATAAACAGAATTAACGATTTCGATTCATATACATAAAATGTCATAACTTAATTTTATTCATAATTTGAGCAAAAATTACAGAGAAATCTTCTCTTGGGCAAGAATTCCTAACAATCTCCCACTTTGACCTAGAGAAGATGTAGCATATTTCTAAGACTCATCCCTTCTATGTGTTTAACAAACACACGTTTAGGCAGCCCCTTTGCCATCGGATCCGCTATGTTATCCAGCGTCGAGATCTTCAGGACAACAGTCATGTCTCCTCTTCGAACTATCTCCCTTATGAGATGGTATTTTCTATCTATATGCTTTCCACTCTTATGGCTACGAGGCTCCTTTGAGTTTGCTATAGCTCCAGTGTTATCATAGTGGTGTTGTACAACTTCACTCATGTTAGGAACCACCTCTAGTTCTGCTAAGAAATTCTTAAGCCTAAAGACCTATTTGGCTGTCTTGGAAGCCGCAATGCACTCTACTTTCATCGTGGAGTCTACGATACTGGATTGCTTTATAGTTCTCCAAAAAATTGCTCCTCCATTGAGAGTGAACACTAACCCAGACAAAGATTTAACATATCACCGTCTGCTTGAAAATCAGAGGTAGTGTATCCTTGTACCACCAATTTATTACTTTTGTACACCGGCATCATGTCCCTAGTTCTCTTAAGATATTTCTATATGTGTTTAACAGTTGTCTGTTGGCATTGGTGCCCACAAGAAGAGTAGTAGTCATAACTTATATACATTTGCTGTAATAAAGTGTTACGAAGACTCTTGCTTGTAACTGCTGAATAATTAATAAAAGTTGAAACGTTCATTCATTTTTCCTTGTCTGTTTGAAGGTTTATGATAAACTATAGTCTTTAGTCCTTAAACAAACCTAACAACAAATGAAGAGTCAAATATAGATTTGCATGAAAAAACTCTTCATGGTTTGCTTAAAACAGTATATTCACAATTTAAGGATCAAAGGGCTTTTGATCTCAGTATGATTGTTAAGAGAATCTATGAGGTCTGGTTATGGGACATTGAGAAATTGACCAGTGCACTTCTAGAGACAGAATAAGAACAAAACATTTAACATCTTATGTCTCGGAGTCACTATGTATGAATTGCATCATGTTTACCTCAATCCTGAAATGAGACATGTCATTTCATAGCTTATGTACTCTCATTTGAGAAAGTCATAGCTCTAGACTCACTATGTGATATAGACAAGACCTATTGGTGAAGTACTAAGTTATGAAGATGTCCTGACCAACTTTGTGAAGATCTCATAGATATGGAATTCATGTATAAGATTGCTAAAATGCAATGTATATCACCTCGTGATTTGTTCCTTGAAATGTGAATACATGAACTGGCCAGTGTCCAAATTGAGTCATGACTCTTTTGGAGAATCAATGTGACTTGTTAGCTCCTCGTCAATACATTGCTTCTAACTTATTCACAAATGACAAAGGAGTTGAGGAAATAACAACTAGAAGGGTAAAGTAATAATTTTGTAAATCCCATCTAGTTGATGATATTCATGAAGGGTAAACATAGATAATATTCAATGGATTCACTCATCACAATTAAGAAGAATTCTTGAGTAGAAAATATATTCATTTGAACCGAGAGATTTCAGTGTCCACTCTTTAGTGGAGTCAGTTGACATTAAACTAGAATTTGGAAAAGGTTTGTGAACTTTTAAGTCCAAGTATGCTAGCTTAAGCTTTGTTCATTTGAATCCATGAGGTCACTACCACAAGTCATTAAAGTAGGATTAGTTAAACAGGAAAGCTAAGTCAAAACATGTTCAAATGTTGAACTAGACAAGTTTTAAGAAAATTGTCTAAAGGGTAATTTTGTCTTTTTAGACATAGGATAGTATGAATGTTAATAAATAAGTTTTTTGACATTGTCATATGATGACAATAAATTCATGTCACACGGCCATACTAGTATATTGGGCCATGAGGATTGAATTTCATTTCGTGGAATTTTATCTGAAAATTCTAAATGGATTTTTTTTATGTTGTCATGAACAAATAAAGAAACATCTAGAAACGTGTTCTAGAAGGCTCAAAAATCGTCCAACCCATTTGTGCATTAATGTATGAAGATACTTTCCAAAATAAAAAGATGAAACAAATTTGCTTCTAGAAGCAATAGAAGTGGGCGGCCAAAGAGAGAGAAAAACAAATGAGGAAACAAATCCAAGGACTTGAATGCCCTATGTTGCACGTCCAAGGGTAGAAAGAGGAAACTATGATTTGCTCATGAATATATCATATTCAATGGAAAAGAGTAAACTACCTTTTCAAGGGAAAACCTCCTCCTATAAATACCCCACCTCATTCACAATTCACAACACACAATTTTAGATATTGAGAATTTCTCTCTCTAGAACTTGTAGCCCCCCCACCCTTTCTCTCTCTATCTCTTCTTGTCCTTTTTGTTTTGGCATCTAGGTCCTCATTAGACCTAGCATTTTGTTTTAGCTCTTTGGCTCAAAGACTTGTTCTTGAGTCATTGTGTTTAAAATTACCCACACACTGAATCCAACCTAAACTCTAAAGACTTTAGTGGTAGAAACTTTCGTGGTTGCTCACAAGTTCAAGAAGACTAGTGGGAGAGGCGAGCTGAGTGGGGAGACGAGCGTTTCAACCTTCCTAAGGCTTCTCAACGTTCAAGCTCCATTCAAGGTTGGTACCGAGTAAAAACTAAAAGTAGTTTTAAAATTTTAAATTATATGTTCATGCACTTTGTCTAGGTTGTAAAAACGTTTTACGTATTTTAAAGAAATTTTTTATATTCCGCCGCTTGCTAGAAGCGATAAATCTTTTCTTAATCCAAGATCTATTCCAACACTGTCCAATGATCAAGACCCGGGTTTGACTGGTATCTACTAACTATCCAAACTGCATAGCATATGTCAGGCCTTGTACACAACATGGCATACATAAGGCTCCCAACAGCTAAAGCATATGGTACTCGTCTCATATCATTTTCTTCTTGCGGTATCTTAGGACACTACTTTTTAGAAAGGAACCCCTGACCGCATCGGTAACAATGCGGCATGAGCATTTTGCATTAAAAAACGAGTAGGTACCTTATCAATATTAGTAACTTGAGATAGAGCTAGTACTTTGTTCTTCCTATCACAAATTATTTGGATTCCCAAAACATAAACGACATTTCACAAATATTTCATTTGGAATTGTTTTGCCAGCCACGCTTTTATGTCAGACAACAATGGTATGTTGCTTCCTATGAGTAGGATGTCATCGACATAAACCACTAAGAAAACCACAACTTTATCTTTTGGGTACTTGTATATACAAGGCTCATTAAGATTTTGTTTGAAACCATAGATCTTGATAATCTCATCAATCCTTTGATTCCAGGATCGAGACGCTTGCTTAAGTCCATAAATAGATTTCAATAGTTTGCAAACTTTGTGCTCTTGACCCTTTTATATGCATCCATCTGGTTGAACCATATAGATTTCTTCTTCCAAATAGCCATTCAAGAATTTTGTCTTTACCTCCATTTGCCAAATCTCATAGTTATAATGAGCAGCAATGGCTAGAAGTACTCTGATGGATTTAAACATAGCTACATGAGAGAAAGTTTCATCGTAGTCAATTTCTTCTCTCTGGGTAAAACCCTTAGCCACAAGTCTTGCCTTAAAGGTTTCGACTTGTCAATCAGCTCATTTCTTTCTCTTGTAGATCCATTTGAATGTGTTCACTCCATCTCTTGATTCATGGCGTCTAGCCATTTGTCTTTGTTCGAGTCGACCATTGCATCTTTATATGACACCGGGTCGTCATCGTTCACATCCAATGCAATGCTGTTTTCTTCAAAGCCAATATATCGGTCAGGCTCTCTAGATACCATCCCACTACGATGAGGTTGTGAAACACTTGGACGAGTGTTTGTGTTTTCTTCTTCATCTCTCTCTCTCTCTCACAACTATTATAGGTGAAGACGGTTCCCTTTCGATGTTAATCATCGGGATAGATCTTATCATTTCCTCAAGTATAATTTTACTACGAGGCTTAAAAGATTTAACATAATCATCTTCAAGAAAAGTAGCATGAGTAGAAACGAAAGTTTTCCTATCAATAGGATCATAAAACTGATTTTGATGGAACTTGATTCAAGATATACATTGCAGTTCTTAGTGCATAACCCATAAAGATGTAGAAAGTGAAGTGTAGCAAATCATGGATCTTACCATGTCTAATAGAGTTCTATTTCTCATTTCAACAACTCCATTTTGTTGTGGGTTACCAGGAGTCGATAGCTGTGACACAATCCCATGTTCCAGCAAATAATTAGTAAACTCGGTATCTAATAACTCGCCTCCCCGATCAGATCGAAAGGACTTAATAGTCTTACCTAATTGATTATCAACACATGCACGTTATTCCTTAAACTTGTCAAAAGTTTCAGATTTTCGATGCATTAGGTCAATGTAACCATATCTAGAATAATCGACATTGAAAGTGATGAAATATTCATAACCGCAAACATCAGAGTGAACTAGCTGCAGTGGTTCAGTGGCTCTTGATCCTTTTCCAGTAAAAGATCTCTTAGTCATTTTTCCTTCAATATAGGACTCGCAAACAGGTAGAGTTCGCACTTGAAGGTGTTTCAACAGTCCAAGCCTTGATGACCTCTTAACCTCTTTATATTTATATGACCAAGTCACAAGTGGCATGAATAGGTTTGTTCATCATTAGATACTTTAATTCTTTTATTAGATGTGGCTTTAGCTACTTTAAACATTTCAACATTAAATGAACAATTTAATTCAATGGTTAAAACATATAAACCATTGTTGTCAATGGTGCCCACAAGAAGAGTAGTAGTATCTATTTATGTACATTTGATGTAATATAGTCTCACGAAGACTCTTGCTTGTAAATGCTAAATCTTTAATAAAAGTTGAAACGTTCATTCATTCTTCCTTGTCTATTTGAAGCTTTATGATAATCTATAGTCTTTAGTCCTTAAACAAACCTAACAACATATAAAGAGACAAATGTAGATTTGCATGAACAAACTCTTCATGGTTTGCTTAAAACTGCATATTCACAATCTAAGTATCAAAGGACTATTCATCTCAGTACTATTGTTAAGAGAATCTATGATGTCTGGTTATGGGACATTGAGAGTTGGAGACTCTATAGTACTTCTAGATATCTTCTGAAGGTACTGAATTGACCAGTGAACTTCTAGAGACAGAATAAGAAAAAACCATTTAACCTCTTATGTCTCGAAGTTACTACGTATGAATTTCATCTTGCTTACCTCAATCCTGAAATGAGGCATGTCATTTCATAGCTTACGTATTCTCATTTGAGAAAGTCAGAGTTCGGATTCACTATGTGATTCTGAACAGGACCTATTGGTGAAGTCCTAAGTTATGAAGATGTCATGAGTAACTTTGTGAAGATCTCATAGATATGGAATTCATGTACAAGATTGCTGAAATGCAATGTATATCACCTCATGCTTTGTTCCTTGGAATGTGAATAAATGAACTGGCTAGTGTCCAAATTGAGTCATGACTCTTTTGAATGAATCAATGTGACTTGTTAGCTCCTCGTCAATACTTTGTTTCTAACTTATTCACAAGCGACAAAGGAGTTGAGGAAATAACAGCTAGAAGGGTAAAATGGTAATTTTGTAAATCCCGACTAGCTAATGATATTCATGAAGGGTAAACATAGATAATATTCAGTGGATCCGCTCATCACAATTAAGTTAAATTCTTGAGTAGAAAATATATTCATTTGAACCGAGAGATTCTCAGTGTCAACTCTTTAGTGGAGTCAGTTGACATTAAGCTAAACTTGGAAAAGATTTGTGAACTTTTGAGTCCAAGTATGTTAGCTCAAGCTTTGTTCATTTGGATGAAGGCTGGATTTCGTATCTGTAAACCACTTTCTTCTACAATCATGTCTCGAGTTTGATGGAAATACAGAAGAACGACTGCCTCATAGAATTTTGTCTGGTGAACATGTCTAGCATTCCGCCGTTCACATCGGAATTACGGCATATTGATTAAGAGATGGATTATTTTGATGATGACGATGTTTCACATCTATTTGGTAAGGATAGAGATCCTATTTTTGTTTGATTTTGAACATTTAGACAATGTATTTTCATTTTGTATTTTATGTTATTCTCTTGTGGACAACATTATTTTTCATTCAAAATTTCTCTCTACAATATATTTAAATTGAAAATATCATTTCTAGGATCTCGCCGCGGCTACGTAATAATCTCGCCTCGGCAAGCGCAATTTGCCTACAACTCTCGCCCCAGCGAGGGCCTTTCTACAACGCTTTTGCTAAGCGTTGTAGAAGATTCGCAGTGGCGAGGTATGATGTTTGCCATGGCAAGACAAATTGTTGGCATTGGTACCCACAAGAAGAGTAATAGTTTATACTTATATGCATTTGATGTAATAAAGTCTCACGAAGACTCTTGCTTGTATCTGCTGAATAATTAATAGAAAGTTGAAACTTTCATTCATTCCTCCTAGTTTGTTTGAAGCTTTATGATAAACCTTAGTCTTTAGTCCTTAAACAAACCTAACAACAAATGAAGAGTCAAATACAGATTTGCATGAACAAACTCTTCATGGTTTGCTTAAAACAGTATATTCACAATCTAAGGATCAAAGGGCTATTAATCTCAGTATGATTGTTAGGAGAACCTATGATGTCTGGTTATGAGACATAGAGAGTTGGAGACTCTATAGTTCTTCCTAGGTATCTTCTGAATATACTGAATTGTCCAGTACACTTCTAGAAAAAGTATAAGAACAAACCATTTAACCTCTTCTGTCTCAAAGTCATTATGTATGAATTGCATCATGCTTACCTCAATCCTAAAATGAGACATGCCATTTCATAGCTTACATAATCTCATTTGAGAAAGTCAGAGTTCTAGATTCACTATGTGATATAGACAAGATCTATTGATGAAGTACTAAGCTATGAAGATGTCATGAACAACTTTGTGAAGATCTCATACATATGGAGTTCATGTATAAGATTGCTGAAATGCAATGTATATCATCTCATGCTTTGTTTCTTGAAATGTGAATAAATGAACTGGCCAGTATCCAAACTGAGTCGTGACTTTTTTGGATGAATCGATGTGACTTGTTAGCTGTCGTCAATACATTGTTTTTAACTTATTCACAAGTGACAAATGAGTTGAGGAAATTATTGCGATATTTTTATAACTAGCACGCAAGCATACGTATCGAACAAGTAATAGTGTTGCGTAAGTAACGGATATCGATCCCACAGAGACTAATTACTATAGCGACGTTAAACAACCTAGAGCTAATTGATTTCACGGACTTAATGTTGGTGGTGCGAGAATTGACTACACTAACACTAATAAAAACTATAACGAAAATTAAACACGAAACTTTGAATAGGAGAAAATGGGGGTTACGACTTCACTGAAAAATTAAGGCTCGGGGGTTTCAGGTTCGAACAACTTGAACTACTCTATTCACGCTAATCGCATTCTCCCTATGATATAACTAGCCTCTCTCGAGTGATCTAGCGACCTACGTAATTGACAGATTATATATCCTCTCGGCCTCTAATCCTATTAAAACAATTACGAGCAATAAACACGAGAATTCAAACAATTACATTAAGCTTAAGCCGTCTAGCAACCTAAGAACAAAATGAAGCATGAATTATGAGCTTGAGGTTTCGCCCTCTCTCAAGTGACGGAAACTCCTAAAAATAATCCTAGAGATGGCCAATCTAAAGAACGCATTAAGAACACAATCGCACAAGCATGAATAATTAAGTAAATCAAAGCATAATTTCACCCTAACAAAACCCCCTAACCCAATTCAATCCGGCTATATCGCAACCCCGCTAAAGACCTAGCCTCTAACGGAATTCATATTCATAAGCATAATGATCAAGACGAGAATCAACATAACCATGAATAAGAGAAGCAATATGAAATTCATGAACGGGAAGAATGAAACTATCAATTAACGAGAATTAGAGTAATAGAGAATAAGGGAAAGATGGAAAAACTATTAAAAACGGGAGTTCACGATTGCTTGTTCGTCGGATCTTCGACTCCACTTTGCTCCCAAACAAAAGCTCTCCAAGAAAAAAAAGTGCAAAGTATCAAACAACTCCAAGAATTAAGAATGTGTTAATTAGGTTACAAAAGGTGTTTTTAGCTCTGAATGTGTCTTTTTCGGAGTCATCTGAGCCTTCCAATTAAATCTGAGTGTCAAAAATCTTCAGTAAACGTTAATTTCCTATTCCAGAAAATCGGAGGCGCACGGCGCACGGTGGTCGATGCGCGGCACGCGGACCAGACTTCAGCTTACGCGCGCTCCGCGCATAAGACTCTGTGAGTTTTCTCGGTTTGTGCTCCCAGTATGCGCGAAGCGCAAATAGAAGCACGCGGTGCACGGTCTTTAAGTCTGTCCTCCTATGGCGCGCGAGGGTGTGCGTGCGGCGCGCGGAGTCGCCAATTTGTTTGCATATTGCTTTTTTACTCCATTTCGACCGTTTTGTCTCCAAATCACGCCCTTTTTCCATGAAATTGACTATAGACACTCTATTGCTCCTTTGAACCTGAAACTCATCAAAAACCTCCTAAAAACTATTAAAATACTCGAAGACTCGTTGGTTTTTGGTTCGGAAAATAGGAGTTTTACGTGTGATTAACGCACCTATCAGAAATAACAACTAGAAGGATAAATTGGTAATTTTATAAATCTCATCTAGTTGATGATATTCATGAAGGGTAAATATAGATAATATTCAATGGATCCACTCATCACAATTAAGTAAAAAAAATTAGTAGAAAATATATTTATTTGAACTGAGAGATTTTCAGTGTCAACTCTTTAGTGGAGTCAATTGAGATTAAGCTAGAACTTCGAAAAGTTTTGTGAACTTTTGTGTCCAAGTATGCTAGCTCAAGTTTTATTCATTTGGATCCATGAGGTCACTACCACAAGTCATTAGAGTAGGATTTGTTAAACTAGTAGCTAAGTCAAAACAAGTTCAAGTGTTGAACTAGACGGATTTTACGAAAATTGTCTAAAGGGTAATTTTGTCCATAAGGGCATAAGATGGTACAAATGTCAAAATGAGATTTTGGACATTGTCATATGATGACAATGTAAATGGATCCAAAAGGTCAACATTGAGAATTGGGCCTTGAGGATTGAATTTCATTTTATGTGAAAATTCTACATGGGTTTTTCTTGTATTGTCATGAATAAATAAAGAAACATCTAGAAACTTGCCATCATCAAGGAAAAGAGGAATTTATTTTGTGCATTGATGTATGAAAATACTTGCCAAAAGGAAAAAAGAGGAAACAAATTTATAGCATCATGCTATTGATATGGACGGCCAACTACAGGAAAAAGGGAAACTAATTTCCAACCTTGGTATTATGATAGGAATTGGAAATAAAGATTGTGCTCATGAATATGTGATATTCAATAGATAAGAGGAAACTACCTCTTCAAGGAAATCCATTCTCCTATAAATACCACACCTCATTCACAATGTTAAAATAAGTTGTTGAGATTGAGAGCTTTTCTCTCTCTCTCTCTCTCTCTCTCTCTCTCTCTCTCTCTCTCTCTCTCTCTCTCTCTCTCTCTCTCTCTCTCTTCTTGCTCTTTTATTTTGGAACCTAGGTCCTCATTAGAACTAACTCTTGTATTAGCTCTTTGGCTCTAAGACTAGTTCTTGAGTCATTGTGTTTAATAGTGCCCACACACTAAATCCTTTCTAAGCTTGAAGACTCTAGTGGTAGAAACTATCGTGGTTACTCGGATACAAAAAGATGCAAGGAGACAAGCTAAGTGGGGAGATGAGCGATTCAACCTTTCCAAAGGCTTCTCAACGCTCAAGATTCTAACGAGGTTGGTATCGAGTGAAAACTCTTTATAGTTATTAATTTTAATTTATATGTTCATGCACTTTGCGTAGGTAGTAAAATCGTTTTACATGTTTTAAAGAATTTTTTATATTCCGCCGCTTGCTAGAAGAGATAAATTATTCTTAATCCTAGATCTATTCCAACACAAACACGCCGCGGCGACACCTGTGTGTCGCCGCGGCGAGGATATGTTTTCAAAAACCATTACTCTCTGTATGTTTTTCGCCGCGGCGACTCAGTTTTTACGCCGTGGCGAGAAAATAACGTCATCGTGGCGAGGTCATTTTTTAAAAAACCCATGCTCTCGGTATGTTTTTCGCCGCAACGAGAACCTTTCTACAACGCTTCAGTAAGCGTTGTAGAAACCCTCGCCACGGCGAAGTATAAATCTCGCCGCGGCACGCCTTCCATGCCGCGGCAAGAAATGTACCTCACTCGTGACGAGACTCTGTTTTCTCAAATTAACTACTCTCAGTAACTTTTTCGCCGTGGCGATTTAAAATTCTTTCCGCGGCACGATACATACGCCGCAGCGAGAAGTGTACTTCGCCGCGGTGAGATAAGACTACAACGACCACATCATTCAGATTTCACCTTTTCCCCATATTAAACCTGTTTTTCAACTAAAAAATGACCATTCAAATAAAAATTCTACAGTCAATGAACTAACATATTGAAATAAAGATTAGTCTCAAACATAGAATCAAGTCTCAAACACGCATTAAATAAAACACAATAATCGAGTCTTAAACTTAAACAAACAAATGAGGCGTAAATTTAAACAAACCAAACGAGTCTTAACATAATTTATAGAGAAGAGTTGGTGTTGTTGGTTCTTGAAATTTACTCGTCATTCGGTGGTGGTGGTGGTGGTGGGTGCGCCGGATATTGAGGAGGTGCCATATGCGGTGGCCACTGTGGTGATGGGTACGGATAATCGGAGTATTAAGGATATAGAGGAAATAACACCTGGTTCTCCTGGTTGATGTCCCACCGAGAGTAGAGATTGTTCAATTGATTGATGTGAGAGGCGCCATCTGCTTGTTGGTGCATGTACTGTTGCGTGTGTTGAAACCCACCGACGATATAGTTAGAGCAATGAGTAATGTAGCCGATGGTGGCGGGGTTGACTATCGGAGGTGCTTGTAAGCACAATAGGGGCTCGTTGAGTGGTGGTTCATCATCTTCCTCTTCCTCCGCTTCCTCCTCTTGTGATTCCTCCCTAATCTTGTACCGATCGATGATATTATTCGTAATAGGCCCCATAGGACTCTTGATCATATCCCTTTTTGAGCGCCCTACCCCGCATTTGTACAAAGGCCGGTAATGATTGACGGATATGGCAAATCGTCTCGTTCATTAGTATAGTTGAGACTCTTCATCCAATTATAGATTAATCGACCGACGCTGATAGAATGACCTTTTATGACGTAGAACAACACCTAGATACGACCCTCGTCTAGAGTGGTGAAGTGCTTGATCGGAAAAGGGATGAGCGCAAACAAAGTAAATCTAAGCTTTAGCAATCCTGGTGAGTTGTTCACGCTTGAATACCCTTTTTCCTTTTTCAAGGATCCAATCCTCTCCCGGAATGCATAGCACCCTCGCCATCTCCTCGTGGCTGCAAGTTCTTAACCATTCCCAATAGCTCTCATTATCGAAAGGCACATCTTGGGTCCCAAGCGAATCGTTGATAGCTCCGACACTCACATCGACCGGTCTACCTCGGACCATCACAACATCTCGATTGTTATCCGGTAAGTTTGCGTAGAATTCATACACGAAGTTTAAGTTCGCATCGAACTCAGGTACGACACAATACTTCACCCAGTCATGACCTTAATGTTGTCAATGGTGCCCACAAGAAGAGTTGTAGTGTGTATTTATGTACATTTGATGTCATATACTCTTACGAAGACTCTTGCTTGTAACTGCTCATTTATTAATAAAAGTTGAAACGTTCATTCAATCTTCCTTGTCTGAAGCTTTATGATAAAACCTTAGTCTTTTAGTCCTTAAACAAACTAAACAACTACGAAGAGTTTGTTCATGCAAATCTACATATGTCTCTTCGTAGTTTGCTTAAAATGATATATTCGCAATCTAAGGGTCAAAGGACTATTGACCTCAATATGATTGTTAGAAGAATCTATGATGTCTGGTTATGAGGCATTGAGAGTTGGAGACTCTATAGTTCTTCTAGGTATCTTCCGAAGGTACTGAATTGACCAGTACACTTCTAGAGACAAGATAAGAACAAACCATTTAACCTCTTATGTCTCGAAGTCACTACGTATGAATTGCATCGTGCTTACCTTAATCCTGAAATGAGACATGCCATTTCACAGCTTACGTATTCTCATTTGAAAAAGTCAGAGTTCGGACTCACTATGTGATTCCGAACAAGGCCTATTGGTGAAGTACTAAGTTGTGAGAATGTCATGAGTAACTTTGTGAAGTTCTCATAGATATGGAATTCATGTACAAGATTGCTGAAATGCATGTATATCACCTCATGCTTTGTTCCTTGGAGTGTGAATAAATGAACTGGCCAGTGTCCAAATTGAGTCTTGACTCTTTTGGATGAAACAATGTGACTTGTTAGCTCCTCGTCAATACATTGTTTCTAACTTATTCACAAGCGTCAAATGAGTTGAGGAAATAACAGCTAGAAGGGTAAAATGGTAATTTTGTAAATCCCGACTAGCTGATGATAATCATGAAGGGTAAACACTGATAATATTATGTGGATCCGCTCATTACAATTAGGTTGAATTCTTGAGTAGAAAATAAATTCATTTGAACCGAGAGATTTTCAGTGTCAACTCTTTAGTGGAGTCAGTTGACATTAAGCTAAACTTGGAAAAGGTTTGTGAACTTTTTAGTCCAAGTTAGCTCAAGCTTTGTTCATTTGGATCCATGAGGTCACTGTCACGAATCACATCGAGTATGAATAGTTAAACTGGAAGCTAAGTCAAAACAAGAACGAAAATTGTCTAAAGGGTATTTTTGTCTTTTGAGACATAGGATGAAATGAATGTCAATAAATTTTTTTGACAACGTCATTTGATGACTTGATATCACTCGACCAAGTTAGTTCAATTGGGCCTTGTGGATTAATTTCATTTCATAAGAATTTTATTGAAAATTCTTAATGGGCCTTTTTCATGTTGTCATGAACAAATGGAAAAGCTTCTAGAAGCCTTTTCTAGATGAAATAGGTGCCCAACATACCCAAGAGAAAGAGAGAATATTTTGTGCATAAATGTATGAAGATACTTGCCAAAAGAAAAAGAGGAAACAAATTTTCCCTAAGAGGAAATGAAGTAGGCGCCCAAGTAGAGTCAAGGCAAGGCAAGGAACAAAAAAGGAAATAAATCCAAGCCTTCTAGAAGGCTGCCTTGGCCTAGTATCTCATAGAGGAAAAGAGGAAATTGGCTCATGAATATGTGATATTCTATAGAAGAGGAAACTATCTTATTGAAGGTGAGACCTCTCCTATAAATAGGAGCCTCATTCTTCTCATTTTTCTCATTCCACATAAGTTAGATATTGAGAGCCTCTCTCTCTAGACCTTGTCACCGCCCCTCTCCTCTCTCTCTCTCTAGTCAATTTTGTTTTATTGTTTTGGCACCTAGGTCCTCATTTGACCTAGTGATTAGCTCTGCGACTTCAAGACTCGTTCTTAAGTCGTAGTGTTTAAAAGTGCCCACACACTAATTCCTTTTATTTCGAGTGATTTGGTGATAGAAACTTTCGTGGTTGCTCGAGTTGCCGAGGAAAGAAAGAGAGACGTGTTGCGAGGGAGACGAACGTTTTCAACCTTCCGAAGGCTCATCAACGTTCAAGCTTCTAAAGAGGTTAGTAAATTTATTATGCTCATATTAGTTTTATTTACATGTGCTTGCACTTTGTCTAGGTTAGTAAAAACTGTTTTACTTGAAAAAGAAAATTTTTAAGATTCCTCCGCTTAACGAAGCGTTAAACTTTTTCTTAAACCCTAGATCAATTCCAACACGTAAATATTGTTGCGGATTAGCACTCCTATTTCGGTGTTAGTGCTCACATTGAATCCCCGCTCAGGGATCACACTACGCGACGAGATTTTGTCGTAGCGTTCCTCTGCAGCCTTGCTAGTGAAGATATACTTGTACTATAATCCGCTTCTGGAGACGCTTGACGAGCTCGCTTACTTTTACCTTTACTAGGACCTTTGGAAGAGCTCGGAGCCGTAGCGCCCGCCGGAATTTTGATTCGAACCATTTTTCACCTCTACAAAGCATAATCATAAAAAAATTCAATATCAACATCTCCAATCAGCATAACCATTTTAAATACTAACTATGTCACAACAATCACAAATTCTATATCAATTCCAACTAAAATTTAAACATAAAAATCTCAAATTCATAAACAATTCCAATAATCACAAATTCATAAACAATTCCAATAATCAAGAATTCACAAACTATTCAATCTCAACATTAATCAACATAACCATTTTAACCACTAACCTATGTCACAATATATCAAACACAATCCGGATATTTCAATCTAACTCAAATTCTCACTCATGTTAATTTTAACACAAATTCTAACTCAAATTCATTCATAATATATCAAATAAAATCCTAATTTCGTGTTCTAAACAAAGAAAATCAAACAACCCTAAATTTGTTAATTAAGAAAATCAAACAACATTCAATGTGGGAAAACAACATGAAATCCATATCAACAACATGAAATCAAAGCAATAATCACCTTAAAAAACTTAGAAAATCATACCTTACAATGTTTAAAAGAGAGAGCAGCGGCGAGGACATGGCGAGAGAGAGATGGCGGCAAGGACAAGGCGAGGACAAGGTGACGATGAGATTTTGGGACGGCGAGAACATGGCGAGGGCTTTTGGAAGGAAAAATCTGGACAGAATCAGCGGAAAATGGTTGTCTCGCGCGTGAGGTTTGAAAAAAAATGAGAAAAAAAATCTGAAAAACGACATTTTATAGTGAAACCCTAAAATGCATCGCCGCGGCGAGAATCCTTCATCGCGCGGCGAGGCAGTTTCTTGAAAAACCACTTGGCCACGATATCCGTCTCGCCGCGGCGAAGGACATTTCTAGCCGCGGCGAGAGTACCTTCATGGTTTTCTTAAAATAGCATATTCACAATCTAAGGATCAAAGGGCTATTGATCTCAGTATGATTGTTAGGAGAATCTATGATGTCTGGTTTTGAGACATAAAGAGTTGGATACTCTATAGTTCTTCCTGGGTATCTTTTGAAGATACTGAATTGACCAGTGCACCTCTAGAGACATAGTAAGAACAAACCATTTAACATCTTCTGTCTCAGAGTCACTATGTATGAATTGCATCATTCTTACCACAATCCTGAAATGAGACATGTCATTTCATAATTTACGTATTCTCATTTCACAAAGTCAGAGTTCTAGATTTACTATGTGATATAGACAAGACTTATTGGTGAAGTACTAAGTTATGAAGATGTCATGCACAACTTTGTGAAGATCTCAGAGATATGGAATTCATGTACAAGATTGCTGAAATGGACTGGCTCCAAATTGAGTCATGACTCTTTTGGATGAATCAATGTGACTTGTTAGCTTCTCGTCAATACATTGTTTCTAACTTATTCACAAGCGACAAATGAGTTGAGGAAATAACAACTAAAAGGGTAAAATGGTAATTTTGTAAATCTCATCTAGTTGAGGATATTCATGACGGGTAAACATAGATAATATTCAATGGATTCACTCATCACAATTAAGAAGAATTCTTGAGTAGAAAATATATTCATATGAACCGAGAGATTTCAGTGTCAACTTTTTAGTGGAGTCAGTTGACATTAAGATAGAACTTCGAAAAGGTTTGTGAACTTTCGAGTCCAAGTATGCTAGCTCAAGCTTTGTTCATTTGGATTCATGAGGTCACTACCACAAGTCATTAGAGTAGGATTAGTTAAACATCAAAGCTAAGTCAAAACAAGTTCAAATATTGAACTAGACGAATTTTACGAAAATTGTCTAAAGGGTAATTTTGTCCATAAGGGCAATAAGATGGTATAAATGTCAAAATAAGTTTTTGGACATTGTCATATGATGACAATGTAGATGATCCACATGGCCAACATGGACATTTGGGCCTTGAGGATTGAATCTCATTTTATGGAATTTTATGTGAAAATTCTACATGGGCTTTTCTTATGTTGTCATGAACAAATAAAGAAACATCTAGAAGCTTGTTCTAGACACTAAATTTCGTGGCCCTCCATCAAGAGAAAGGGAATTTATTTTTTGCATTGATGTAGAAGATACTTGTCAAAAAGGGAAAGAGGAAACAAATTATAGCACATGCGCTACATGGTTTGGGCGGCCATGACAAGAAAAAAGGGAAACATATTTCCAACCTTAGTATTTTGAATGGAATGGGAAATAAAGATTGTGCTCATGAATATTTCATATTCAATAGAAAAAGAGGAAACTACCTCTTCAAGGCAACCCATCCTCCTATAAATACCACACCTCATTCACAATGTTGAAGACACAAGTTTTAGAGATTGAGAGCTTCTCTCTCTAACCTTGCCGCCCTCTCTCCCTCTATCTCTCTCTCTCTCTTCTTGCTCTTTTTTTTTGGCACCTAGGTCCTCATTAGACCTAGCGTTTTGTTTTAGGTCTTTGGCTCCAAAACAAGTTCTTGAGTCATAGTGTTTAAAAGTGCCCACAAACTAAATCCTAACCATACTCGAAAGACTCTAGTGGTAGAAACGTTCGTGGTTACTCACATGTTCAAGAAAACTAGTGGGAGGCGAGCTGAGTCGGGAGACGAGCGATTCAACCTTCCTCAAGCTTCTCAACGCTCAAGATTTATTCAAGGTTGGTACCGAGTGAAAAATCAAGGTAGATTTAAAATTTTAAATTATACGATCATGTACTTTGTCTAGGTAGTAACAACGTTTTACGAGTTTTTAACGAAATTTTTATATTCCGCCGCTTTCTAGAAGCGCTAATCTTTTCTTAAACCCTAGATCTATTCCAAGAAATGGTATCAGAGCTATGGTTAAAGTTTAAGCATGTGCATATAATTTGAAATATGAGTTTGAAAATCGTTTTCTTAATTTTACTCGAGTAATGAATTTGCTAGAATTGTTTTTTTTATTTTTTGTAATTTATTGCTCGTGCCTTTAGATTAAAAAGCGTGTTGATTTTCTACACCATTGGCATGATATTAAAACACATTAGAATCAGTTCTAAATTATTTTAATATTTTCATAGTCAAAATCACGTTTTGATAAGTTTGAGAAATTTCGGGTAATTTCATCAACAAGTAATATAATCTTGCTTGCTTTGTTTATTTACTCGATCGTTTTATTTTTGTTGTTATTTTCTCTTGTGCTATATTATTACCTTGTTGATAAAAAAAAACATCTAAAAGACTTAACAACTCAATACAACGTTCCGTTACACTTAAATCTTTTGTACTTAAGTCCCGGCCGAATTTCTGTCCAAAATTCTTTTAGCTTAAGAATACCTACTATAAAAGGGGCATATCTCTCTGCTCGGAACTTGGATTTGAATGGTTCTTGAACTAAATTAAAGTCTTGTGGGTCTACTTTCCAAAACAATTGGAATTAGCTCAACTGGACATCGGAGTCACCGTCTACGACATTTTTACTTTGAGGTGTTCGCTGCTAGGGATTCCAGGAATTCTTGATAATTTATTTTTTTGAATTCCGAATCCCGGATCCCACTCCAAGAGTTCTAGAACTCAAATGGAAAAATTTTCTTGAGCAAAAATGTTTTTCTAAATGTTATAAACATAATGTGTAAAATTGAAAAGTTTTGATTGTTGAATAATTACTTGAAATTGAGTTTTTACAAAAACTAGTTTGAATTTTGAAAAATTGTTTTCACTTTCAAACTTGAAAATGTTTTGTCATCCAAATCAAATATTTTTTCAAAATGTTTTCAAAACTATATCTATATCACTTATGTTCAAAATCTATTTACTCTTAAAAATTTAAGTGGGAGGTCTCCTCATAGACTAGTCGAAAAAGGATGCAAGAGGATGTGTAATCTCAAACTTCAAGCGTTCAAATGAGTTAGAAGTTCACACTTCCCTCATACACTTTGCCTAGTAGAAAATATAGGAAAATATCTGAGTATGTACCTTGCGCCTTTATGCATTAACACTGCTCTTCCTAGAAACATGACGATCTAAGATTCAATTTCTAGAATTCCACTCTATCTCTCTATACGCTAGGAAATGTGTTTTCAAACTTATAAGAGACGATGTGCCAACTCTAAAAACTAAGTAGGAGGGTTATACTTGTTGTTTACAACCCACGATCCCCACCCTAATGAAAAGTGCAATTGTCGCAGAACCAAGAGTCACCCTCGTGGCCCTCTCTTAAATGAGAGTACTCAACAGTGCTTTGCTCTGATCATTGCTAGAAGAGCTACGTCCGAGAGTGAAATAATGAGACAAGGCCTCCCCTTGGTGGATTGTTTTTCAAAGTAGATCTCATGGACTAAGTGGTTGGTTACACACTTAGACTCAATCCCTAGTAATCCTCCCTCGAGGCCCTGCGAAAGGATATGAGTGATCAAAATTTTTTACAAGGTGGCTAGTCAAATCGATGTACTGACATCTTGGCTATGCATTAATGATGAGTCATTTACTGATGAAAGGAAACTCTTTTCGGCGTTCCCTCGAAAGAGGAAAGAGTCATTTCGTTCATAACACCTTTGGATTTTTCTTGTCTTGTTCATCCTAAAAACTTAAACAAACTTAAATCCTAAACCAAAAGACCAATCATAAACTAGTTTCAACTTAAACTTCAGTAAGATGTTTCTGAACCATCATTTTCCTCAAACAAACTCAAAGGCGAAAACTACGTTGATTGGAAACGTAACCTCGACATCGTCCTTACCGTTGACAAGCACAAATGGGTACTCACCACCCCATGTCCTGCTCAAACGAATGATGATTCGACTCAAGAAGACAAGGACGCCTTGGCGGCTTGCCTCCGCTCCGATGAGATTACGAGGTGCTATATCTTAGCATCTATGAACAATTTGCTCTAACAGCAGCATCGTAACATTGAGACAGTCGCTGACATGCTCTACAATCTCCATGAGATGTTTGGAGGGCAAGGGCGTCAGGCCAGACAGCAAGTAGTCCGACGGTTTATGAATTGTCGCATGAAGGTTGGGACTCCTGTCAGAGACCATATGATGCTGATCATTAGTTACCTAAATGAAGTGGAAATCCTAGGATCTGAAATTGACGGGGAGACCAAAATAGATATGATCTTGGAAACTCTCCATGAGTCTTTTGATACCTTCAAGCTAAACTACTCCATGAACAAGCTAGAGTACACTGTTACCGAGCTTATGAAGGAGCTTCACACTGCTGAAGGTCTCACTAAGAAAAAGAGGAATCAAGCAGAGGCACATGCTATTGAGCACAGAGCCTCCACCTCTGGATCTAAGAAGAGACCTTGCAAGGCCGAGAAGAAGAACCAAACCAAGGTAAAGAAGAAGAATAAGCCTCGGGCAGCTAAGGTGGACAAGTCTAACAACAAGTCCCACCGCTGCAATGAACCCGGACACTAGCGCATGAACTGTCATGCCTACCTCAAAACTAAGGAAAAATGTATTGTACTGATTACCGATGCATGTTTAGCAGCTGATAATGTATCAACGTGGATTCTTGACTCCGCTGCTACTAATCATATTTGTTGTTCCTTGAATGGTTTCAGGTAAAGCAAAAGTTAAGAGGAAGGTGACTTCTCCTTCAGATGGGGTGATGAGAGCTCGGTGTCAGCGAAGGCCGTGGGATCAGTGACGCTGTCTTTTGAAGATAGAACTTTAAATTTGAATAATATTTATTTTGTTCCTTCCTTCGGGAAAAACTTAATATCTGTTGCTCGACTTTTTGACAAAGATTATTAATTAAAGTATATTAAGAATGGAATTTGTATTCCTCTTTCAAATAATTCTTTTGTCACTGATGCATGTATGAAGAATGCTCTCTTTTACATTTATCCCACATAACCTTCACTTTTAGACACTGAAATAGATAATGATCTAGTTAGGGAGTCAACGAGTATCAAACTTTCTGATTCATCCGACCTAATAAAATCAACATATCTATGGCAGTTATGCCTTGGTCATATCAGTCTAGACAGGATTAAGAGACTTGTGAGGGACGATCCACTCCAAGCCTCTGCAATAGGTTCATTTCCTACTTTTGAATCTTTTATAGAAGGAAAAATGACTAAGCGACCAAGACAAGAGAAAGGGAATTTATTTTTTGCATTGATGTATGAAGATACTTGCCAAAAAGGGAAAGAGGAAACAAATTATAGCACATGTGCTATATGGTTTGGGCGGCCAAGACAAGAAAAAAGGGAAACCTATTTCCAACCTTGGTATTTTGATAGGATTGGGAAATAAAGATTGTGCTCATGAATATTTGATATTCAATAGAAAAGAGAAAACTACCTCTTCAAGGAAATTCATCCTCCTATAAATACCACTCCTCATTCACAATATTGAAGACACAAGTTTTAGAGATTTAGAGCTTCTCTCTCTAACCTTGCCGCCCCCTCTCCCCTCTCTCTCTCTCTCTCTCTCTTCTTGCTCTTTTGTTTTAACACCTAGGTCCTCATTAGACCTAGCGTTTTGTTTTAGGTCTTTGGCTCCAAGACAAGTTCTTGAGTCATAGTGTTTAAAAGTGCCCACACACTAAATCCTAACCATACTCGAAAGACTCTAGTGGTAGAAACGTTCGTGGTTACTCACAGGTTCAAGAAGACTAGTGGGAGGCGAGTTGAGTGGGGAGACGAGAGATTCAACCTTCCTAAAGCTTCTTAACGATCAAGCTCCATTCAAGGTAGTAAAAACGTTTTATGAGTTTTTAAAGAAATTTTTATATTCCGCCACTTGCTAGAAGCGATAATCTTTTCTTAAACCCTGGATCTATTCCAATATCTAATACATGTAAGTTAGTGAACGATTACCTCCACATGGCTCTAGGTATATATCATCATCAGGAATCTCTATGACAGACACTTGCTCTCTCACTGTGGGAACATTCCCCAATGGTTCTTCCTCTGGTAAGTTTTGATGTGATGATGTCCCCTCTGTAGGGTAAATCTGATGGTAAGCATACTCAAGCAAACCATCACGCCAAGTGAATATTTCACTGATTAGCCTTGCCACCGTATACAGCAAAAATGGCATACTCTTGTGTGGATGAATTCAGAATGATTTCAACCCGAGCGGCCTGATCAAGCTGTGCCCCAAGAAATCCAACTACAATCCTGGAGTCAGCTAAATCTCTAATGTATAATATGGTGCATTCTCCACACTTCATTTGACTATCCATTATTTTCTTTAAGAGGTTATAGTTCAACGTCATGTTGGAACTAATAAAATTCAAGTACATAAATAACTATTGAAAAGAAAAAAAAAAACATTCATCATACAAAGTTTAGGAAATAAAAACTTAATGCTCAAACAAGCACTAGAAAAAAATACTAATAGCTAAAAGACCGCTGTTTTTATATTCCTCGATAATTCAACTAATAGTCACAGTCCACCTCACAAAAGGTGACATAGCAGAGTGCACCTAGTGAAAATAAAATTCATTTCAGATTAGTGCGCAATCATGGTACATGTACTTTCATAACTATGCTCACTAACTACCGGTTTTTAAAGAAATAGTGGTCACATGAAACAATTAAATTATCCATGTATTAGTCGACCCAATATTTCAGCAGATGAAAGCTTAACCCGAACGTTCTAGAAAAGGTCTAGTCTGGAACGAGATCCACCTCTTCCGCTTATCGCCAGAGACACAACCTTGATATTGGAATCAGAAAAGCCCTTCCGTTAGGGAATGTCAGACATAGCATTCACGAAGAAGAGTTGTTGACTTGAGCGGATCTTTCATCCTCACGATGTAATCATCATTTTTTTTTTGAAGGGGAGTGTAATCATCAATGTTGGAGGCCTTAAAAATGACTCAATATAGTTTTAGTATTTTAATTATCCTAGCATTAAACATTAATCTAGGTGATACACTAAGGCTTACTAAATAATATTAAAAACCCAAGTGATTCTAAGCTACCCTTAAAGACAAAGTTTCGATATAGCTTAGTTATTAGGAATTCGTGACAACTAGTCTTGATTATCCTAATAGCATCCCTTCACTAGAAAGCTTCCAGTTGTGAAGATCCCCCAACTTAGCCTCTTATCGATTTGGTGACAAAGCTCTCCGATCCGTTCAACTTATTCATTAAAACTATTCTAATTCCATTAAATATGTTAAAGAATAAAGCCAATGCAAGCAAACAACCCACGAAACAAGTTTTAAGTTATAGCAATCATATATGGCAAAGCAATTAAATAAACAGGCATTAAAAAGCAAGCATGGTTTGTTTCGATTTGATCGTGTCCTATTTGATTCTTTTAATAAATAAACAAGATGAGCCCAATACTATTGGCCCATAGATTCGTTTTGGGCTCATGTCGATGTTCCATTGAAAAATAAATCAATATCAAATTATTTATTTTTCTATGTTTTTAAATGAAATCATTAGAGCCCAACTCGTATGATAATTGAATAAAACATTTTAAAAAAATATTTTTTTAAAACAGTGGGCCCGTGGGCCACCGGGCTTCCGGGCTAAGACCAGAGGAATCCCATTAGCCCCTGTCAGCCACGGCAGGGCTGGGCCTTCATCGAAGGAGCGCCGCCACGAAGACGGCGCAGAAAGCCTTGAAGGGCACAGGCGGACGTGCTATACGCCTTTTTTCCAGCAGCCCCCACCGCCATGGCGCGGCTATTTTGCGGCCAGAGAGGCCCTCCTCCGGTCCGGTCTTCGTTCGCCGTTCTGGGTCCGTATCTCGCCGATCGTTGTGATCAAGAACGTCGTTCGTCAGATTGCAACAACAATAATAATATTTTCCAGAATATATATTACATACAACCTATACCCTTTGATTTCGGGTGTACATAAAGTCTAGAAAGCGAGAATCAAATAATCTACGATCAAATCCGAAAAACAACTCGCATAATCATATATTGAATCGAATGAAAAACATAATAAGATATAATTTTATTCAAACCATAATTAATTTAAAACCATGAACGGATCATTCAAAGAAGAAAATCGACTAGCTATGATACCATTTGTTAGGAATTAAACATCCCTATAACCGTGCAGAAAATAAATAACTACGCTAACAGGCTAATTATTTATACGATTATAAAAACAAGATCTAGCTTTGCAGTTTGAATAGAATATACTAGAGAGAGATTCAACCAACCGATTAAAAGATGAGTTTTCATATTACTTACATGTTTGGCAATCTACTACCGACTCCTTCAATCGAGTTCTTCAAGATCCCGTTCTGAGCTCAAATATCTCGATATTCAAGCTTTTAATCTTTGGAAACGAAGACAGGACTCTCATCGTTTGGATCTCCAGAGATGAAACCGTAATCTTCCAAAACGTAATCTCCAGATGGAATAAGAAGAAAGTGTGGGCTCACTCCTTATCTCACTACGACTTGATTTAGAGATTCAGATTGTATCTTGTTTATGGGATTCGAATCAAGAAATTCCGAGGGAGAGGGAGAGCAAAAGAATTCGAACACATTGATGTTGTGATAGGTGAATTTTCAGTTTGCTTGTCTATCTTTTGTGTTCTCCTTGACCTCTATTTGTAGTGCTAGATTGGAGATATTTTAGGAAGCCATTAGGGTTTCCTTATTCTCCTATATTCTTTCCTATTTTATAGTTAAGCATGAACCATTGGATATTGACTACAAATCCTACTTTTTCTCTCATCCATCAGATCAGAATCTATGATATTATATTTCGTTATTTTTAACTATATTTAAGGAATCTAGATATTTGAGAATAATGAGGACAATATCTTATTTCCTTATTTAATGGAGAGAATATAATTACCATTATTACTCTCCTAGATATTAGGAATATATTCATGAGATAGAATAAATGGCAATATCTTATTTCCTTATTTAATTGAGAGAAAATATCAGAACCATTATTATTATCTCTCTTATTTATTTAGTTACTTGATTTTTTCCAATAATCTAGTAACTAATGAAAGAGAGAATATTGGGTATTTAAACCCTAAAATAGGCGCCCAACTATTTGTGCTAGGCATTGGATATTGTGAATTTTACAATGTCCATAAGGTGCAACTTAAAATTCAATTAATTAAATACTTGTTCTAACAATAAGTAATTAGTTCGACATTAAATATTTAATTCAACAAATAGACAAATTTCCATATGAATGCTGATAGACAATTTACAGCTGTAAGATTGTAATAATAAATAATCTTCATCATTACTAGAGAGTTCTTATCCATCTTTATCAAATCCGAATCGGGGAGATTGGTAACCTTGTTTTGTGAAGACCAAACATATAAACGGAAGCAATAAGAGACTCACGAGATTAGTAACCTTGTTTTGTGAAAACCACCCACTCAGAGGGACTGATACGTCCGATATGAAAAGCAATCCACTATTAATCATCAACGGTACATAAATATTATGTTTGACTAAGCTCTTCTTCGAAAACACATTTGTCTTTGACACCTTCTGGATTCTTTGCAACCTGATCTCCTCTTAGTTTAGAGACTATTTCTCACTTTCACCCAATCTTCTCCCAAAGATTCACATCACGTCAATATGCAAAACACGTTCTCAAACTTAGTACGGCGCTACAAAAGCTATGAGTTACTCAGAGTTTATTGTCGATGAAGATCTCTAGAATAGAGAAACAAACTCAGAGTTATGGCAACGTGAATTACCAAAACAGAAAAGTGGAAATCGCTCAAATAAACCCTAGGTGGATTTTATATGATCGACTTTCCTAATTTCTCGCAAGTAACTCAAAGTCGGACTTTTCAAATCAAATCTTATATACCAAGAAATTGGAAACTAAACAAAGTATTTAGTTACCTCTTTTGTTTCGCGCGGGAGGAAAGACATGAGTACCCAGCTGCATAAGTTGCTTGAACAACTTCTTAATGCTTTGTCTTGAACAACACTGTTACAATTTGTTTTGACAAACATAAATATGCCACAGAAGATCCAACAAACTAAATATTCTGAAATTTAGAAAATAAAACAGCCAAAAAGTCTGAAATTCAATAATCAAAACAATAACAAAAATTACATGCATCAACAAAAAAAAATGTCTGCAAAAAAGGCTTTTAAAGCGTAGACAACAATGGCAATGACATGGAAATATCGTTATCGTTTATCACATGATTATCCTCAAAATCGGAGGCTCTTGCATCAACATCCTCATCATCATCATCATCATCATCATCATCACCATCCTCTTCATCACCATTTGAAACATCTTCATCATCATCAGCATCCACTTCATGGTCTGGCAGCTCAAAATCATTCACTTTGAAGATAGTATCGTACCATGCAGCTTGGGGGTTAGGGGTTTTGAAACAAAGGTCGGATGCGAACCATGATCCACTGCCCTTCTTGCATTTGGACCGAGAGTTGCATCAACGATATTTTTTTCATGGAGTCACACACAACGAAATCCTCAACTTCGAGGGGCCACAATTCTCTAACACAAATATTGTCACACTAGCGTCCGATGCCAAAATGAGAAGAGGCATTGGTCTTCTAGTCCATATATACGCGGCTTCAAGTTTCAAATCATATAACGATTCCTAAACACAAAAAGCTTCGTACGTAGCGATTAATGGCTGCGACTAAATTACATGTTTTGACAGTGCACAAAGTTTGAATCACGGTTCATTAGTATATTCTCATTTCGTACCTTTGTTTACCCAAATACCATAAAATAAATAGCGCATATATTAATGCTTGAACTTTTTAAGAAGCTAAAAATATAAATTGGATAAAAAAAAAAGACAAATCTGAGCGAGACAACATACAAGTTCGAATTGATATTCAAAAGTTCAAAACTGTAAGATAATAAGTTCAAAATGTTTGCAGCTACTACGGACTTAAAAGTTCAGTGTCAAAAGTTTGAAATGTTTGAGATTAATACTAAAATCTTCGAAGTTACAGATCAAGACTTTGAAGTTATTTATGGAAAAACCTGACGAACACAATTTTTTTTCTTCGAGAAATCAAATTGTTTTCTTACAAAATTAAATCGCGTTAGTGATCGAAACTTACCAATTTTTCTTCTCTCAAGTGCCTAACAACATAGGAGGCCCGATAAGCTTTCTACTTGGGAAACGATGGCAACAAGACAATGGCATGCGACGACGAATGGGGTGGGTTCGGCCAAGAGCTGTTCGTGAGTGAATGGCGTGGGATTTTTTGTTCAAGCATGAAGAAGCAAAGAAGGGAAGAGCGTGAGGTGAAGAGAGAGAATAGATAAATAAGGGAAAGAAGATAATTTTAATTTAAGGGTAATTTGGACTATTCTGGGGCCAAAGACTTGTTTTCCTATAGAGTCCAAAGTATTACTTGGTTTTCAAATGTGATGCTACTTTAAGCTTGAAAACTCAAATTTCCCCATTATATAAATATTAGTGTAGGATGTATTGTTAATTAATCCCTCATTTATTTTTTCAATCTTTTCAATTGAAGTAAGACATCTATGTAAAATCACTGGAACCTCACCTCCTTCATTTACTTTTATGATATATCAAAAGTTATCTTATTATGGAATGAGATATACCAGAAGTTAAAGCTGCTAATTGGGCTAGGTCGGGCTGTCTAGCCCTTTTTTCAAGCCCGAGAGGGCACGGGCCCAGGCCCAAATCCTTTTATTGGAGAGGAAAAAGAAAGACAGTATCTGAGAGAGAGAGAGTAGTATTGTATATTAATTATTGATGATGTGAGTAAAAGGTATTTTTATATTGCTTCTCCGTAAAGGGGAAAAAAAAAAAGGTTGTAGAAAAGAGAGCCAAATGAAAAAAAAAAAAATAAAGAACAAGAAAATGATAAACTCTTGATGAAAATTCGAGGTGATTTTGCTACTTATATATATGTAAATTTTAATGGATTTGTTAACGGAGTCGGCTTTCCTTAAATAAGTAAATAATCATCTCTTTTCTGTTTTTTTTTTCCTTCCTGAGTTGGAGGATATATGAAAATTATATTCCTTGACAAAATTAAGGTGGGGTTGGTAATAATCTCTCATAGACTTTTCAACCATCTTCTTATCAGAATTGCAACTCGTGATCATGTCTCAATAGTACGGTGGTCCTACGAAGGGATAAGAAAATCCGATAATGTCCAAATCTTAAGCCAATAGTATGAATTTCCGAAAAGGCACGTTGGTACATTTTGTTCTTCTTGCTTCCCACGCACTCCAGAATCCAGAATTGGGAAACGATAATCACATTGATAACTGTTTGGGTGACATAAAAAAAATGAAGGGAATCAACAAACAAACAGGTGGGACTATCAAGTATTCTCCAAAGTAGGGTGGTCCAATTTATTTCTCTTTATGCCATTGTCAGTTTCACTTACGTTAGCGCTATGTAATGTGCTACATCACATTTCTATATCACTTGTCATTTTGGAGTGACAAGGAAATATAAGCATCCTCGAAGTATGACTTTTTGTATCTTCCTTCCATTTTTATTGGGACTGTGCAATGCAACTTTAAAGAAAAAAAAACACACACAATAAATGCAAGAGCTAATTAGTGTTGTGGAATGAAGAAAGTATGAACCAATTGTCAGCGCACAACGACCGGCTTAATCTTACGAGAACTGAACACATAGATTTGAGGCTCTAGTAGTTAGTGATAGGTCTAAATATAAATAGAATAATAAAATTCGAGATTTTGATAGAAATATACTAAATTCAGTGAAAAGAACGGTATTGGTTGATTGGTGGATGAATTTTGGAATATGTATAGCTTGATTCATGCGCCGGATATTGTTAATTTAATTGAGGTACTCGAGATAGCTATGAAAACTGTGAGAAACGTGTGTTTTGTTATTATTTTCAGTCTGTACATGTACATATATATAGCTAAATATTCACTGCAGGTTTGTTACGTGAATCATGCTAAAGAATAGGAAACTGAACAAAAATATTTACCAGAATAAATTAGAGGATAATATCTAACAGAACTAACTCCTAATAACAAGCTAATTATTTTAACTACTGTGGTGTTGGTCAGCTCCGCAATACTTGTGCGCCAATACCCCCCGTCAAGTTAGAGCGGGAGTTGAGATGTCAATGACGCCCAACTTGGGAAGAAATCGTTGAAAAGCGTCGACTCCAAGCGGCTTTGTGAAAATGTCAGCTAATTGATCAAAAGAACGTAAATAACATGGAGAAATAAGACCAGTTCCAATTTTTTCGCGAACGAAATGGCAGTCGATTTCGATGTGCTTAGTTCGTTCATGAAAAACTGGGTTTTCGGCGATATGAATCGCTGCCTGATTGTCGCAGTGAACAGAGATTGGACAAGGATGTGGAATACCAAGGTCTTTGAGAAGAGAATGCAACCATTGTAACTCAGCGGTAAGAGCCGCGATGGCACGATATTCTGCCTCTGTAGATGAACGAGAGACTGTCGGTTGTTTCTTAGTTTTCCACGAAATTGGGCTAGATCCTAGCATTGTAAAGTAGCCCATTGTCGAACGTCTAGTAAGTGGACAACGTGCCCAATCGGAGTCAGAATAACCGCTTAAGGAAACAGAACTTGAAGCGGAAAGTAGTAAACCTTTTCCCACTGACCCTTTTAGGTAGCGGAGAACACGGTTCGCAGCGTCAAGATGGGTGGAACTTGGAGCTTGCATAAACTGACTGAGAGTGTTGACAGCATACTGAATATCCGGTCTCGTTACAGTAAGGTATAAGAGACGACCGATGAGACGTCGATAGATTGATGGGTCAGTAAGCGGCTCACCATCACTAGGTAACAAATTAAGGTGTTGCTCTATAGGAAACGATGATGGTCGAGCGCCTAACATGCCAGAATCACGTAAAATGTCAAGAGTATATTTGCGTTGACATAAAAATATTCCTTGTTTGGAACGCGAAACTTCAATACCAAGAAAATAACGAAGCGGGCCAAGATTTTTAAGAGAAAAAGATTGCGAAAGAAAAACCTTGATATCAGATATAGCATCTTCATTATTACCAGTTATGATAATATCATCAACATACACGAGAATGAAAAGAGAAACATCGGCGGTGATAAATGTGAATAGACTATAATCTGAAATTGATTGATGGAATCCTCGCTGAATGAGTGTTGATGAGAATTTGGAGAACCATTGACGCGATGCCTGTTTAAGACCATAAATAGACTTATGAAGTTTACAGACTCGGTTGTCACCCTTTTTGGAGAATCCGGGGGGAAGTTTCATATAGACTTCTTCATCAAGGTCACCTTGAAGGAAAGCATTGTTTATATCAAGTTGATGTAGAGACCAATTTCGTATCGATGCAATAGATAGAAGAAGACGAACAGTGACAAGTTTAGCCACAGGTGCAAAAGTGTCGTGATAATCAATTCCTTCGACTTGAGTGTATCCTTTTGCGACCAAGCGTGCTTTATGTCGTTCAATGGAACCATCGGGACAATACTTGATCTTATAAACCCATTTACACCCGATAGCAACTTTGTCATTGGGTAGCGAACATAAAGACCAAGTATGATTTGATTCCAGAGCGTTGATTTCTTTTGCCATGGCATCATGCCAATGAGAAGATTTCATGGCTTGAAGAAATGAACTTGGTTCATCATTTTCAATGATGTTGCTCAAAAAGGCACGATGCATAGGATTTATTTTAGCTAATGAAAAATATGTAGCTAATGGAAATGCAGTGGATGAAGAAATATTATTACAAATGTAGTCCTTTAGATAAGGCGGAGAGCGACGAGAACGTGGTGCTAACTCGGGAAGAGGAGATGATACTTGAGTAGGGGCAGAAAGGAATGAGTCATCCATTGTGGTTGAAGGAAGTGAATCCGAGGCGTTATGGGTATCAGATTCACGAGTCGATGGCAATGGGTCAGAACAATCCTTATCAAGGGCCGTGATTGTGATTGGTGAAGATGAATGTTTTACATCGTGGTACGGGAATATTTTTTCGTTGAAAATAACATCCCGTGATACGTAAATTTTCCGAGTTGTGGGGTCATACACACGGTACCCTTTTTGACCATAGGGATAACCAACAAAAATTCCAGCTTTAGCACGATCATCAAATTTATGATGAATATTCATATTTTTGGTGAAACATAAACACCCAAAAACGCGCAAATTAGACAAAGAAGGATTTTTTTCAAATAGAATGTGATGAGGTGATTTGAAATTAAGAATTGGTGATGGAAGTTTATTTATAAGGTATGTTGCAGTGAGAATGCATTCACCCCAAAAGGAAAGAGGTAAATTTGCCTGAAATCGCAAGGCTCGAGCTACATCAAGTAAATGACGATGTTTTCGCTCAACGATCCCGTTTTGTTGGGGAGTCGCAACACAACTTCGTTGATGTATAATTCCATTTTCATGGAACCAAGTTTGAAGTTGCTTGGAAAGGAATTCGGTTCCATTATCAGAACGAACAATTTGTAATTGTGGAAGGAAAATACCACCACTGCCTGAATTGATGTGTGCAATTTTGGTGTTAAATTGACGATGTATTTGATTAAAAAAATTGAGTTAACATGTGAAAAGTGTCAGATTTATTTTTCATTAAATAAATCCAAGTGGATCGAGAATGATCATCAACAATGGTTAGGAAAAATCGCGAACCATTATTAGACGGAACCGAAAATGGTCCCCATATGTCAACATGTATTAGAGAAAAGCAATGAGAAGCTTGAGAGGTACTACGAGGAAAAGGAAGTCGAGATTGTTTTGCACGTGGACAAATATCGCAAGAGAAGTTTTTATTTGCATAAATATGAGGAAAATCCTTCAGAATAAAATCCAAACGTGGTTTGGATGGATGACCAAGGCGGGAGTGCCATAAGTCATATTTATTACAACCTTTGAATGAAAGTGCAGAATTAGAAAATGCAGAATTAGAACCAACAGAATGAGAAACAATAGAATTTGTGATAACTTCATCTTGCAGAAAGAAAAGTCCATGTCGTTCTCTACCCCGACCAATCGTCGTCTTCGATGTTCGGTCCTGAAAAAGACATTTAGAAGAAGAGAAAATTACATCACAATTAGTTGACTTTGTTAATTGCGAGACTGATAACAGATTAAATTTAAATGATGGGATGTAAAACACATCAGTGAGAATCAATGATTTTGAACAATGGACAGTGCCAATATGTGTAATAAGAGCTTTTGTTCCATCAGGTAATTGGACAAAAATATGTTTATTTACCGGTGAACATTTTGAGAAAAAGGAAAGTGATGAACATATATGATTTGAAGCACCGGAATCGATGATCCAAGTAGATGATATACGAGTAAAGGCATTACCTGCTAAGTGTACAGATGGTTCATCTTATTCTTCTTTGCTGAGGAGTGCAAGAAGCTTGGAATATTGCTCAGAGGATAACTGGCTTGCGACAAACGCCGATGATGATTCAGACTTTGTGACTTGTTTATTGGGAAACCCGTGAATTTGATAACACTTGGCACGTGTGTGACCGTGCTTGTTACAGTGATCACAGTACGGTCGAGGACGTTTGCCGGTGAAGCGAGAGGATGACGACGAGGACGACCATGGCTGTTTGGACGATGTGTGGAACGCAGCCGAGTCGATAGTTGGTGTGGACTTAATGTTGAACTCTTGTTGCTTCTCTTCTTGGCGAATCAAATTATAAATTCGCTGAATAGAACCCGTTGGCCTACCCGCCAAATTTATGGGTGCGACTAGTCGCACCCAATGGCTTTCGCGCGGACTTTTTCGCACATTTTTTCTGACTTATGGGTGCGAATATGGGTGCGAATATCCGCACCTAAAAGTCGCACCTAAAAATCATGACCTTCGGGTGCGACTAGTCGCACCCATGACCTTTAGGTGCGAACTTTCGGGTGCGACTTTGTCGCACCTAAAGTCCCACCTAAAGGTATCAATGGGTGCGACTTTCGACCTTTGGGTGCGAAAAAAGTCGCACCCAATGCTGTTTTTTGTACTAGTGTGAGAAGGACTTGGCTACGAATGGCCGAAAAACTATCATGAAGCCCTTGTAGAAACTCCATGGCACGATCTTGATTTTGTTGATCGGCGATGATTTTTGCGTTGCCGCAGATGCACGGTGGGAATGGAGTAATGGATGTGAGCTCATCCCATAAGGATTTGAGTTGAGTGAAGTAAAGAGAAACGGAGAGTCCCTCTTGTTTGAGTTTTGAAATTGACTGTTTCAGCTGGTATATTTTGGGATCATTGGATTGAGAAAATCGGTCGTAGAGATCGGACCATATTTGAGCTGCAGATTCAGCATAGAGAATGCTGGGACGTATCTGAGACAGAATTTAGAATCCAGCTGCTCACTAAATCATTGCAGCGTTCCCAGCGTTCAATCTCAGGCTCAGTGGCGGGTTTTGGAAGAGATCCATTCACAAACCCGACCTTGTTTTTTAGCCCGGAGAGCCATGGTGATGGCTCGATTCCATGTACCATAATTATCACCCGTTAGAAGAGGCGTAACGAGGATGGTAGAAGGACTATCAAAATGATGTATAGCATAAGGAAGAGAAATAGCAGAAGTCGGCGGAGTGACCGACATCGGATCAGCGGAAACGTTCTCAGAAGACATACCAAAAAAAAAAAATTGATGAACGAGCAGATAAGGAGATTGTTTCACTGCTGCTCTGATACCATATGAAAACTGAGAAACGTGTGTTTTGTTATTATTTTCAGTCTGTACATGTACATATATATAGCTAAATATTCACTGCAGGTTTGTTACGTGAATCATGCTAAAGAATAGGAAACTGAACAAAAATATCTACCAGAATAAATTAGAGGATAATATCTAACAAAACTAACTCCTAATAACAAGCTAATTATTTTAACTACTGTGGTGTTGGTCAGCTACGCAATACTTGTGCGCCAATAATAGCTGAGCTAATCCTTTGAGCAAGACCGGCCTAAATTAATATATTACTTTTAAGCAAGAGTAAAAAAAAATTAGAGATTTTTAAGTATATGTTAAAAAAAATAGATATAGTAGTTTATTTTCTAAAAAAAAATGAATTTTTTTTAGTTTTTTTTTTTAATAAAAATAGTTGTAGTCACGTTCCTATAGGATGTACTATTACCACATCTCTTAGAAAAGACAAACAATGATCACGTTTATTCTCAATTATATATGTACTGCATGATAATAATTTTGTCATTTTATTTTCAATGAAGATATTTATGAGCATATGCAGATTTTATTTTTAGAAGACTAATTTTTTTTTTTCAAGCATCGTTTGTAAATCGATCTATATAAGTTTTACTCCCTTTAATGGGTTAATCTAGTTTTATTTTATTTTTTACTTCTGCTCAGAACCAAGAATTACATCAATGGTCCAAACTCCAAAGCTCCAACAAATACGAAGTAAAAATCGAGAGCTCTTGTACAAATTTATATCTCTCCAAATAATAATTATTATTATTATTTTTAATGGATTGTATCAGTACCTCTAATCTAAAGTGGCTGATAATCATATGCACTAGCTAGTGTATCACAGGCCACAGCAATACCATAATTGAATAAAAGATAAATATATATTTCCTCAGCTTGGAAAAATATATCAACATCCACTAGGAGTAGTGGTATGTCATGTATATAGATTCTATACAACAATGTCTCTAAGAAAAAAAAAAAAAAAAAAAAAAAAAAAAAGTTAATAGTGCAAAAACCACACATCCAACAATGTCTCGGGAAAAAAAAAAAAAAAAAAAAGTATCAATAATGCATACACCACAGATCTTATAAGTTATAACCATAATATATAGATTAATTTATAGTACGTCGTTGACACATTGGATCTTGTAAACATATAGATATTAAATTACCCTATTTTTTGAACGGTATATATATTTGCGCCTTATAGAAGGATTGAAATTTCGCGGAAATTGAATGGAAACTAAAGTTTTAGAGAGTCTTGATATCGATTTGTAAAAAAAACTGTACATTTTCTTGAAAACCGTGGTAAACCGGGGAAAAACCGGTCCAGTTTTTGGTTTGGGAAACCCAACTTCGTTAAGTAGTTTTTTTTTCAAAAAATCATGGTATTTAGGAGGAAACCAGGACCAAAATAAAAAAAACGTCAAGAAGTTTTAGGAGTTTGTTCCGCTCGATTGAAGACGATTTGTCATTGTTTCCCGTCAAATCCCAGGGATTCCTGCCTTTTTCCGGCAGTCTGCAGGCGACTCTTCCCTACGTCCAGACGGAAAGCGAGCGTGGAGAATATTAAGTATTCAAATCCTGATAGACTTCAAACATTGATGAAATGTAGTGTTTTTTTATGAAATTTCTTGTGAGTTTTTTATAATTCAGTTCAATTTCTTAGTTTCTAACTTGATTAATAGTATTAATCAAAGTTTGTATCCGAATGTTTTTTCATTTTTTTTTTGCCAAATCCGAAAATAGAGTTTTGATTTGAATGCGTTTTTGGATCTTTTGTTATATTAGTAGTGGATTATGAATGTTTATGTATTTACTTAGTTTTTAACATGAATATTATCATTATTATGATTTATTATCCAAATTTGTATAATTTATTTGTTAAATTCGAGTTTAATATAATTTTAAATAAATGTTTTGGTGTTAATATTTGATAATATAGTGTTGGCATTTGGTTTATCATTATGTTGAAACATTTGAATTATGGCTTGTATTATAATGAAGATATTGCATTCTATTTCAATTTTTATCCTATGTTATATATTATTTTTTATAAATATTTGTTCACTGGATTTCTCTCGGTAAATACGGTATTTGAAGGTATTCTTCGATGGTAGTGGTAATTTCAACAGCACAGTTTACCATTTATTTTTCTATATATCATTGGCGTATCATGGTACACCATCAAAATCCGAGACTCGAAACGATAACGGTATTTCAATCATTGACCTCAAAACAAGTATGTTTCTAAATTATACTCCTTTTTAATATAAAATTTTATGTAAATGTTAGATATTGTTAAGAAAAATATAGAAAAATCATATGAATTAAGTCACGTGAAACATACAAATTGCTAATTAGCCAACGTTTCAACATTGTTTAAAAAATAGCCATTATTTAACACGTTCCATTTTTAATAATATTCACATTTACAATTTAACCTTTATGAAATTCTCGGCCAAAAATACTTAATAGCCAAGATTTCATATAATTTTAAATAACAATTTTGTAATCATTGACTATTTAAACAAAAAAAAACATTATAACAAATATTAAATAGATACGTGTAGATATATATATTGTTAAGAATATTGCCCACTAGAAGATGATGATTACTAAATAAGATAAGAAGTTACATTATTAGCATCATATGATTAGTGGGTTGAGGTCTGATATCATTCAAAATCAATAAACAACTATCATCCATAGTCTCCGTATCAAACTGAATCGCATGCTGAGCATACGAGATCGGGCGGTGAACTAAAACTTTGTCGATGACTGATATGCACCTGGAAAGCCTTATCTAAAGTCATATATGTGGAGCATGAGTGGGGGTTGATCACTCAGAGGGAGAATTATACACTTGCAGAAGGTGTACGACCTGTAAAAGCTTTGGTTTGGATAGATGCGTCGTTTAAAGGCCGTTACAATGCACTGTCTGAGGCCGCTTATGATGGTCACAATGACGCTTGATCTAATATCCTGAAGTAATCATGGACTTCTAGATCATGTTACCGGCTTCTTTGACTCATTACATTAAAGGCTAGTAAGACGCTGATCAAATAGGTGTCTTGGGAATTCAGCCTTCCTGAAAGAAGGCAAATGTTCTCTCACCTAAGGGTTGATTCCAGAACCGATTGATTGTGCACACTTACGAAGTTAGCTTATGTTCGGTTGAATCTTTGCTTGGGAAACAACGATGCTTTAGGGCTTATATGTAACGAGAAAAGTATAACGGAAAAAAAATGACCTATCTTGATACGGGCAGAACCTCGAGGGTCATGATCACGTACTGACTAAATCAGTGGACACTCGTTACGATGAGTAAATATAATTCTAGTATTAAAGAAGGGTTTAGTCTTGGATTATACGGTGGAGTATTGAAAGAGACTAGACAATTCGATTTGAAAAGAAAAAAAGGAAGGTTGTGTTTGGTAGTTAACTCAAAAAGTTTTTGTTTTCTGTTTTCTAATTTTTTTTGTTGTACTGAAAAACTGTTTTGTAGTTGTTTTCAAAAAGCTGTTTGGTACAGTTTTCATTTTTATTTTTGAGAAAGTGAAAAAACTGAAAAAAGTGTTTGGTAGTTTTGTTTGTTTATTCATCCAAATTGTATTTGGTTTTTTCATTTTATTTTTTAAGTCTTATCGTAATAAATTTTTGTAAATGTTTTACAAAAGCTCTTTGCTAGCAGCTCACATTTCTTTCCCTTTTCCAACTCAGAAAGTGTTTTTTTTTTTAAAAAAACCTCAGAATAGTTCAGAGCTTTTATTCATCAATGGCGGTTGTTGCTCTCACATAGCCATAAAATAATCTTGCAGACCTTCAAATCCACGAAATAAATTCAACTTAAAACACAAACAAGAAGAAGACAAAATTGAAAAAACACGGTACTCGACGTGAAACATGTGTTGTTGGGACTTTGGAGCTGATATATGGAGATGGAAATGTCGGATTCGACCGGTCCGGCTGCGAGGCGGATCCCGAAGTTGACGAATAGGGAGATCCACGAAGAGGTGCGGCGGAGGTAGATTTAGTGACGTAGAGTTCCGATCGGAGTAGACGGTGGTCTGCCGCGGCGGTTGAGAGAGATGAGTTGAGAGTGAAGCTTTTTTGTGGTCGAAGTTGAAGAACCAGAGAGAGAGAGAGAGAGAGAGAGAGAGAGAGAGAGAGAGAGAGAGAGAGAGAGAGATATTAGAAAAAAAAATGGGTTAAAAAAAGTGAAAACAGGTTTTGAGACTTTTCAAAATTTGTGAAGAAAATAAAAATACAACTCAAGTTCAACTGAAGTTAAGAATTTGGAATGATAAAACAAACAGCCAACTCAATTATTGTGTTTTACTGTATAAAATAGAAAAGTGGAAAACACTTTCCAAAAGGAAAAACAAACAGAACCGAATATTTTGTCTTTTATCGAGATTGTTAAACTTCTACTACTAGGTCCATCGTCTCCGATTCGGCATCGATAAAGGCGGATAAGAACGTTAATATAATAGTATGTTTTATTATTATAATCTCACTTGTTGTAATAGTGGTTGACAGCATTAATTCCAAAAATGACATTTTGGGAATTAAATAAATATTTATGGCAATGCTGTTTAGTTGTTGCTAGATCAAGTTAATAAACTTTATATTTATTGTTAGACAAGTAAATATGTGTTAAATGGGTAAAAATATATTGGGCCTTGAAAAGCAAAAATTTGGGTCTCTCTACCTTGGTATATGCGATTTTTGTATTGGTTGTAAAACTAGTATTTTTTCTGTTTTTCTATTCCTGAATTAAAGGAGAAAATATAGGAAATATGATTGTCCGATATTCTCTCCTAATATTTAGGAGAATATATTTTCCTAAATTTTCTCAACAGCAAATATTTTATATTGCTGTATAAAATAAAATCCTAGAGATACTAATCTGACAGATGAGAGGAAAAATAGGATTCACTTGTTGAGATCCAAGAGCTGAGATTTAATCCACTAGTGTGAACACAATAAAAAGAAATAATATTTTCTAGAATATTCTGGAATATTCTATAAGATACCTTTTGAACTGCTATAAGTAGAAGGCTAATGAAAAGAAAATTCTAACCTAATTTGATCACAAATTTCGTGGCCTCATATGCCTAGGGTGTGTCGACCTTTGCTTCATCGCCCCTAAGGACAGACTATTCTGATTCCAATAACAAGGTTGTGTCTCTGGCGATAGGTGGGGCAGTTGAATTCGGCGTGTACTGGCTAAGTCAGTGCGTTCGGGCTAAACTCTTTATGCTGAAATGTTGGGTTAACTCATGCGTGTTCACTAATCCTATTATGGAGTGTCATGAACCACGATTGTTCACTAATCTGAGATGGTTCTCGATTTTCACTATGTGCACCCCGTTATGGCCCTGATGTCAAACCCTATTATGGCCCTGTTGTCGAAAGACGTCCTGACTAGTGAGAACTTCCCGAAATGGAAGTCTAACCTGAATATTGTGCTAGTGAGTGAAAGCATTCGCTTTATCCTCACTGGAGAGAGACCTCTTTTTTCGACATCAAATTCATCCCGATTGCAGAAGGATGATTTTGATAGGTTGACTGTGGCTAACAACAAAGTCATAGCCTACATGTTTACGAGCATATCTGATGCATTGTGAACAAATTTGGAAGGTAAGGAGACTGCTATGGAGATCCTTGACTTGCTGCATGAAATGTTTGGGATGCAGAGCGAGCAAGCCCGTATTGAACTCACCTGTAAGTGCACAAGCACTATGATGATTGCTGGAACTCCTAGGAGGGATAAATCATGAAGATGAATAATAACTTCACAGAAGATGACCTCCACGGGGCTTTAATGGATGAGGTCACTCAGGTGGGAATTATCCTGAATTCCCATTCGAGTGACTGCATACAGTTCACGTCGAACTATATCATGAATAAGTTGACGTATGGACTGCCTCAGCTATTGAATGAGTTGCAGACATTCGAGTCTATCACTCATCAAGAAAAGAACAAAAGATCGGCTCTGTATGCTGACAAAATTTCTTTGCCGAAATCCAAGAAGAACATGTCTTCTGGGGCTGGGTCATCAAAGACACGTACTAGTACTTCGAAGGGGAAAGCTCCCGCTGACAAGGAAATGAGAAACTTCAAGAGAAGTGGAAAATGAAAAGAAAAGAAGAGTGAAATTATGGGCAAGTGTCACTACTGCAACACTGAAGGCCATTGGAAAAGGAACTGTCCTTTGTACATAGCCGAGCTTGAAAAGAACAAGAACAGTGCTGGTACGGTACCTTAAAATTCATGGTATCCTAAAATTGTTTTTGATGATAATTATTCATGAGCATACTTCTTTTCTTGTTGCAGAATAGATCTGGAGGAACACGATGGTATTGGTGAGCTTGCTGAGCAATGTCGCATTCAAGCCCGAATTATTGAGAAGTTCATGCTCCAGCTCAAGATCTAAAATTTCCCGCTAGTTTTATTACTTTCATTTTTGGATTTATTTTTGAACATGATAATTGTGTCACAAATAATCTGAGGTTTTCTGGACTATAGTCTTTTATGACTATTCCAGATAGGATGAATCTTTTCTTTCTTTATGTTTTATTACATTATTTATGAATATATGAATGTGTCATTAAATAATTCTCTACTCATTTATGAATTGCCTTAAATTGCCTTTATTTTATTTGAATATGCATACGCCTTAATTGAATATAGAATATGAAGGACCATGTTTCCGTTCATTAACTATATTGGTGCACAAAAATATATTATCCAAGTTAAATAATCTATGTTAGAATTTTAATTAGCTTTTATTGCTTTATTAAAATTGCTGTTATAAATGTGTTTTATGAAATAATAGAACTATTTAGAACTCTGGTAGTGTCTAAATAATTATCTCATATCGACAAATGATTTGTGTGATTAAGAGATAATAAGATAATACAACTTTAAAGTTAGTGTTGATGATACAATGATTGAGTGTGAGGATCTTTATAAGAACCTAGACACTCTAGTTCAATAACTAAGTGGGAGTTTCCTTGAATGGAACCTAGTCACGAGAATTGATTAAGTGGGAGCATCCTTTATTGGATCCTAGTCACTAGAATCATATTATTGAGTGGGAGCATTATTTAGAGGATTCTAGCCACGATTATTCAAATGATTAAATGAGAGCATCTTTCAAATAATCTCACTATTATTGAACAATACAATGAAAGGAATGTCCTTCACAAGAATTTTACCATCATTTATGATGGAATCCTTTAAAATGGATTGATATTGCTATCATGACAATAATATGAATGGAAGTGTAATTAATTATTGACTTGCCATAAATAATCAATAAATAAGTGGGAACATCTTTAATTAGAATCTTGCCGCTATTGAACGAAATTAAGATAGCTTAATCCTTCACATGATTATATGCATCATTCATGATGGGATTCTTAATTGAATCTAACAAGCTATTAAATCGTACAATAAATGGAAGTATGCATTACTTGCCATTGAATTGAAAGCATCCATTAATGGATCCTTGTCTTTAATCATCAACAACAGCTTTCCTTCAATGAAAGAATTGATCTTTATTAATAAAGATCAAACTATCCCTAATTTAGTAGATCAATTTATCAAGCAATTAGCTTGAAGGATTTGAGAGATCTATAAACTGAACAATGAATGTGTTCGAGCCTTAACCAAGCGGAATGGTAATTGAGGGATTGAGCCCCTGAGAAGAGACATTGGCAACGATGTTGCTCTTCTCTCTGATACCACGAACCAGTTCATATGGGATCTTATTTAAAATAATTTATGAAACATGAGATTTAGAAACGACAAGCTCGTTCCATAAATGTCTCAAACATACTTATTGTGATAAGGTATGAGCTCAAAGTTGAGACTAAGGACATTGTCAATAAAAGGACTATAAATTAACCCTTTTGACAACGTCAAATTTATGAGAATACTAACGAGTATTGTAAACACTGTGATATTCTAGAAATAGTGAGATACGTAATTATTTAATTGTAAATCCTTAAAGTCATGTATATTGAATATGACTTGACTAACAAGGATGCACAATAAATAACCAAGTAATGGGAAAACTCAATAAAGTTCTTATTGAAACATATTTAATCACACTATGATTAGTGGTGATGAGATCTGAGCATGCAACGGTGCAAATCGTTGAAGGCACCAATAGATGTATACCAACGAATGGGGTAGCTTCATATAGTTAGATATAAAGGTGTATAGTCTAAAGCATGCAAAGTGTTAAAGTGTTCTAAAGTAAATTGATTTACTAAGAATGATATGACTTTACCTTAAGAGGTAAGTCAAGAACACTTGCATGTTAGCATGGACTGTGAATATATATTCGGGATGTAAGTCGAATCGACATAATTTGTGGAGTATGATAAAATTGAGAATCCATGGGAATCTCAATCCTAGGTCAAAACTTCTGAAACTATCTCTACGATGGCTACGAATAAATTGGCTCATGGTAACTTATCTTCTCTGGTCAAAGTGGGAGATTGTTAGGAATATTGCCCACTAGAAGATGATGATTACTAAATAAGATAAGAAGTTACATTATTAGCATCATATGATTAGTGGGTTGAGGTTTGATAACATTCAAAATCAATAAACAACTATCATCCATAGTCTCTGTATCAAACTGAATCGCATGTTGGGCATCCGAGATCGGACGTGAACTAAAACTTGGTCGATGATTGATATGTGCCTGGAAAGCCTTATCTAAAGTCATATATGTGGAACATGAGTGATGGTTGATTACTCAGTGGGAGCATTATACACTTGCAGAGGGTGTACGACCTGGACAAGCTTTGGTTTGGATAGATGTGTCGTTTAAGGACCGTTACGATGCACTATCCGAGGCCACTTATGATGGTCACAGTGACGCTTGATCTAATATCCTGAAGTAATCATGGACTTCTAGATCATGTTACCGGCTTCTTTGACTCATCGCGAATCCGATGACTAAGGGACTGCCTGAACGTGTGTCTGTCAAACACATAGAAGGGATGAGACTTAGATACATGCCACATCTTCTCTAGGTCAAAGTGGGAGATTGTTAGGAATTCTTGCGCACGAGAAGATATTATTTGTAACTTCTCGCTGAAATATTTAATAAAATAAAGTTTTGACATTTATTATCTTTTTGAGTTGAAAGTGATCGTATCTTAATCCAAAGATTTATCAAACATTTATCATTCCATAGTCTCCGTATTAAATTGAGTAGCATGCTGGGCATTCGAGTTCGGGCAGTGAACTAAAACATGGTCCATGACTGATATGCGCCTGGAACGCCTCAAATATGTGGAACATGAGTGAAGCTTGATCACTCAGTGAGAGCATTCTACACTTGAAGAATGTGTACGACCTGGACATGCTTTGGTTTGGATAGAGCGTCGTTTAAGAACCGTTACGATGCACTAGCCGAGGCCGCTTATGATGGTCACAATGACGCTTGATCTAATATCCTGAAGTAATCATGGACTTCTAGATCATGTTACCAGCTTCTTAGACTCATTACGTTAAAGGCTAGTAAGACGCTGATCAAATAGTTATTTTGGGAAGTTGGGACGTGATTGTAGAAGAAAGTGTTTTACAGATACAAAATCCAGCCTTCCGGAAAGAAGGTAAGTGTTCTCTCACCTAAGGGTTGATTCTAGAACCGATTGATTATGCACACTTCCGAAGTTGGCTTACGTTCGGTTGAATCTTTCGCTGCGGAAGCAACGATGCTTTAGGACTTATATGTAACGAGAAAGGTATTACGGAACAAATTGACCTATCTCGATACGAGCAGAACCTGGAGGGTCGTGATCACGTACTGAGTAAATCAGTGGACACTCGTTACGATGAGTAAATATAATTCTAGTATGAAAGAAGGGTTCAGTCTTGGATTACACGGTTGAGTATTGAAAGAGACTAGACAATTCACTTTGAAAAAAAAGAATATTTTATCTTTTATCGAGATTGTTAAGCTTCTACTACTAGGTCCATCGTCCCCGATTTGGCTTCGATAAAGACGAATAAGAACATTAATATAATAATATATTTTATTATTATAATCTCACTTGATGTAATAGTGATTGACAACATTAATTCCAAAAAAAGGTATTTTGGGATATAAATAAATATTTATGGCAATGCTGTTTATTTGTTGCTTGATCAAGTAAATGAACTTTATATTTATTGTTGGACAAGTAAATATGTGTTAAATGGGTTTAAAGCTATTGGGCTTTGAAAAAGAAAAAATTTGGGCCTCCCTACATTGGTATATGCGATTTTTGTACTGGTTGTACAACCAGTATTTTTTTCTGTTTTTTTGTTCCTAAATTAATTGAGAAAATATAGGAAATATGATTGTCCTATATTCTCTCATAATATTAGGAGAATATTTAGGAGAATATATCTTCCTAAATTTTCTCAACAACAAATATTTTATACTATTGTATAAAATAAAATCCTAGATACTGAACTGACGGATGAGAGGAAAAATATGATTCACTTGTTGAGATCCAAGGGCTGAGATTTAATACACTAGTGTGAACACAATAAAAGAAAATAATATTTTCTAGAATATTATGGAATATTCTATAAGATACCTTTTGAACTACTATAAATAGAAGGCTGATGAGAAGCAAATTCTAACCTAATTTTATCACAAATTTCGTGGCCCCCCTATGCCTAGGGTGTGGCGACTTTTGCTTCATCTCCCTCCCCTCGGAGTTGCTTCAATTCCGTTCTTAGAAATAAGAGAGAAAGATCGAAAATGCCTCATTTCCAGATTTATTGAGATACAACGTTGCCCACTCATTTGTCTTATCTTCATTGGAGATTACGTTTCGGAAGATTTTGTTGTCATCACATCGAGTCCTTGAAGGAAGAGTTCCAGATCTGAACGTGTGGAGGATTGTACGTTCAAGACGAAGCCGGATTGTGAAAGCTTTCGGTTCGTGAGCCAAAAACTGTAAGTTTTCTTAAACTCGTCTTTCTCATCGTGATGTGAACTCGTCGCAGAGATTCGTCGGAGTTCAATTTGAGCGGACCATCTATCGGAAGGTTTGGATATAGACGAAGCTTTCGTGCTCGAAACCTTCAAATTAGGATGGATCGAATGATGCCACGATGGGTTGCGGAATTCCTGTCGATAAATCGGACGAACGCCACAAGAATTTTGAGCACAAATTCTTGATAAGTTCTAGACTAAGAGAATCCTCACTAAACACACAAACACACTTTTTTCATATATCTTCCAAGATGTCCATACTAGAGCTTACACACACACATATATAGTCTAGATAATAACCTCTAGACACAAACCTTACATATTCTAATTCAATGGTTATAAAACCAAATGAATGAAAAAAAAACATAACCACAAAAATAAATAACCATAACCTCTAAGAAAATAAAAACCACCAAGTAATGAAAATTAAAAGCTAGAGGTTACAAAACAAGTAAAAAAAAAAAAACATCCAAATTTGTTGATGAGTGCATTGGCCTTTCTTCACATTGATGCTTGAGATGTCCTCCTCATTCTCTCCGGGTTGAGACGGATTCGCCCTCAAATCAAATTCTCTTTTCCTTTATTTTTTTTATTATTATTATTAGCTCACTTTCTTGGCACATTTGTTGTTGTTCTTTGAAAATTTCTTTTGGAGAAAGTGGTGACAAAGTGATGTCGCGGTGGTTGTGGCGGAAAGTGTACTTGTTGGTGAAGCCGTTGTGAGATACCTTCCGGTCGAATTGCCATGGCCGTCCGAGTAGTAAATGTCCGGCCTTCATTGGAACCACGTCGCAAAGAACCTTGTCTTCATATATTCCGATTTTAAATGGAACGACAACTTGTTGAACAACTTTCACACCTCCATTATCGTTGAGCCAATGGAACTTGTATGGTCGTGGGTGGTTGGTCATCGATAAATCAAGCTTGTCGACCAAGGTAGTACTAGCCACATTGGTACAACTACCACCATCAATGATGTCGCTCACTTTCTTGGCACATTTGTTGTTGGTCTTTGAATATTTCTTTTGGAGAAAGTGGTGACAAAGTGATGTCGCGGTGGTTGTGGCGGAAAGTGTACTTGTTGGTGAAACCGTTGTGAGATACCTTCCGGTCGAATTGCAATGGCCGTCCGAGTAGTAAATGTCCGGCCTTCATTGGAACCACGTCGCAAAGAACCTTGTCTTCATATATTCCGATTTTAAATGGAACGAAAACTTGTTGAACAACTTTCACACCTTCATTATCGTTGAGCCAATGGAACTTGTATGGTCGTGGGTGGTTGGTCATCGATAAATCAAGCTTGTCGACCAAGGTAGTACTAGCCACGTTGGTACAACTACCACCATCAATGATCAAACTACATACCTTGTCCTTGATGAAGTACCATGTTTGGAAGATTGTTTTTCGTTGAGCGTCGTCATCTTCCTTAGCGAGCATACTTAAGGACCGACCATTCACAAGTGTGAGACTTTTTGGGATGTCATTGGCCGGATCTTCTTCGTTCTCTTCTTGTTCTTCCGTTGACTCTTCATCGGTGGCGTACTCTCCATTTTCCGTCAAGATCATGGTGCGCTTGTTTGGACATTGGCTAGCGATGTGCCCTCGACCTTGGCATTTGAAGCACCTTATGTCACTATTTCTTGACATGTTGATGCCGGTCTTGTCTTGAACATCGTGAGTGAGTGGCGTGGGCGATGGTGGAACTACTATTTTGGAGGAGCTTGATCCTTTATCTTCTTGATGTTGGTAGAGCGTCTTCCAAGGAGTCTTTTCGACGGTCTTGAAGGATCGATTGCTTCCTCCTCTTAATTGTTTCTCTATGATATTTGCCATGTGGACCATTTCTTCAAGCTCTACGTAGTGCTGGAGCTCTACTTCATTGGCGATGTCGATATTGAGCCCGGCTAGAAATCGAGCTATTGTTTGTTCTCGGTCCTCATCGATGTCGGCGCGGCTCATCAACATTTCCACCTCTTGGTAGTATTCTTCCACACTTCGGCTTCCTTGGTTGAGTTGTTGAAGTTTGGTATAAATTCCTCGATGGTAATGGCTTGGCACAAATCTTTTTCTCATGATTGTCTTCATTTGCTCCCACGTGTCGATGGCGGGTTCGCGATTTTTTCTTCTATTTAATACTATTTGATCCCAGCAAACCAAAGCATAGTCATAAAACTCAAGGGACGCGAGTTTGACTTTGCTTGCCTCGAAACAACGTCGATCGCCAAAAATCATATCGACTTTTCTCTCCCAATCAAGATAGGCTTCGGGATCATTTTTCCCATAGAAGGGAGGAACCTTCATTCGGACGTTGGCTAGTTCATCTGGATTGTGATTTCGATATCGGCTGTAACTTCTTTCACACCCCCGTTCATCATCTTGGACGCCATTTTGGTGTGGCGATTGTATTCGCCGATGTCTTCGATGTTGATAGTCTTGTCGATGGAGTCGGTATTCACCTTGGTCATCGTTCTCGGACTCGTCGGGATATTGACGGAGTGCATACCTTGGCTGTCTTCTCGCGGCCGGTGGGTTAGGACTTCGTGGTGGTGGAAGTTGCGGTGGTGGAACTTGTGGTGGTGCGGGAGGTCGTAGTATGGCTTCTTCGAGGATGGTGAATCTCCTATTCATATCTTCAATCAAACTTTGGAGCAAATCAAATTCCTCGGCATGTCGTTGTTTCTATCGTAAGACATTTTTTTCTCTATTTTTTTTTTGTTTTTGTTTTTTTTTCTCTTTTTTTTGTTCTTTTTTCTTTCTCTTTTTTTTTCTATTTTTTAATTGCTTGATACAAACGAAGAAGAAAGAAGAAAAGAAAGGTACAAACTAAAATAAAAATAAGTAAAAATAGAACCAAAATTAAACCTTGATAGAACTAAGCTCTGATACCACTTGATGTGAACTCGTCGGAGAGATTCGTCGGAGTTCAATTTGAGCGGACCGTCTATCGGAAGGTTTGGATATAGACGAAGCTTTCGTGCTCGAAACCTTCGAATTAGGATGGATCGAATGATGCCACGATGGGTTGCGGAATTCCCGTCGATAAATCGGACGAACGCCACAAGAATTTTGAGCACAAATTCTTGATAAGTTCTAGACTAAGAGAATCCTCACTAAACACACAAACACATTTTTTCATATATCTTCCAAGATGCCCATACTAGAGCTTACACACCCATATATATAGTCTAGATAATAACCTCTCGACACAAACCTTACATATTCTAATTCAATGGTTATAAAACCAAATGAATGAAAAAAAACATAACCACAAAAATAAATAACCATAACATCTAAGAAAATAAAAACCACCAAGTAATGAAAATTAAAAGCTAGAGGTTACAAAACAAGTAAAAAAAAAACCATCCAAATTTGTTGATGAGTGCATTGGCCTTTCTTCACATTGATGCTTGAGATGTCCTCATCACATCGGTTGCTTGACATATTGCTTGCTCTCATTAAATAACGTGGATCTAGATCTTGTATAAATAACTATGTTTTAATTAGCTCTTGTTAGCATAATTTCATTGCTTCAGTTGCATCATGGTTGTTTTCTGGTGTCATTTAATCGAGTTAATCACCAATATATATATATATATATATATATATATATATATATATATTGCTAAATATCTCCCTTAAAATTTGGTGGTAGTTATATTCCATAATCTATTATGGATCTGTTATAGTTGTTACCAAAATAAATGCAAACACTCATTGCGTCCATGGCTCTAAGCTCCAGGATTGAGCCGAGAGGAAGAGAGAGCACAGCTCCAAGCCCGAGGAACACAGCGGCGCGCCGAGTGAGGAGTTTTCCCAGAGCCCAGGGCAAGAACCGGTGAAGGGCCCGCCCACCGAGGAGTTTGTTTCAGAGCCGTTGAGGGATGAGACCTCTCCCCTCTTTCGACAAAGAAACCCCTGTACTTCTCCGGTTTTGAGGGGAACTCGCCCAAAAACGCAAAACTCCAAGAGAGTGGGTAGCGTGGAGCAGAGAAATTGCTCAGGAGGAAGAGAATGGAGAAAGGGAAAAGGCGTGGGGCGCGAGGAGGCTTTTAGGGGTTCTGAGAAGGAGTGGATCCCTTCTTTCAAAGGGAAAATGGAGCCCAGTCGTTCTCAGGGAGTCTCCCTCCTAGGTCTTCGAGCTTTCCCCTCCACGCCTCGACGGATTCTTCGGTAAGTCCATCTATCATCTCTCATTCTACTTCTCTTCAGTCTGATATAGGACATAGAGACTTTCCAGCTTCACTAGCCCTAGGGGATAGAGACTCTCTTTCCGACTCTCGAGATTTAGGGGATAGAGACTTACTTTCTGCCACACATGACCTAGGGAGAAGAGACCTATTTTCTGTTACTCGTACTTTGGAAGTTTCTAGTCCACTAGATTCGACCTTAGTAGTTTCTGATGAGAGAGCGGCGCCCCTCGAGAGTGAGGGCCGCCGAACGCGATGATAGGCGTTATATGGAACGTCTAGGAGTTGGGTAACCCCGGGACGAGGTCAGCCCTCCTTACTCACGTTCGTGATCATAGTCCCGATTTTATTTTTCTTTCGGAGACTAGACTACGGCGAGAGGGGGCTGAAAGGGTGAGAGTGTTGTTGGGTTTTGATGGCTGTATGACGGTGGACTGTCTTGGTAGGGGTGAAGGCTTGATGTTACTTTGGAAAGAGCCTGTGAGATTCTTACTCGGGACGTTTTCGAGATATCACATTGAGGGAGATTTGGTTAGCGAGTTAGGTGAGAGTTGGAGATTTGTGGGGATCTACGGGGACCCTGTGAGCGCCCAGAGGAAGCATTCTTGGGAGTTCCTTCGTCGCCTCCGGAGCTCTTTCACGGGTCCTTGGTTAGTTGGGGGCGACATGAACAAAGTTACCTCCAACTCTGAGATTAGAGGAGGTAGAGACAGAGGTCCCGACCAGTTATCATCTTTCAGAGAGATGATTTTGGATTGCGACATCCATGACTTAGGCTTCGAGGGAGACCCTTTCACCTGGCGCAGAGGAGGTATAGAGGAGCGTCTGGATAGATGCCTTGCGAGTCACGAGTGGAGCGATCTCTTCCCTTCAACCACTATTCGACACTTGAGTTTCTGGAGTTCGGACCATAGACCTCTTCTTCTGCTTACTGCGGGTTTCAGAGATCGCCGAAGGAGTAGAAGGCCGAGGCGTTTCTTCTTTGAGGAGTCTTGGATAGGTGAGCCAGAGTGTGACGAGCGGATCCGTAAAGCATGGGGGACGGGCCAGAGTGGTGATCAAAATCCAAGCTTAGCTGATGCTATCAGTCAGTGCAGACAGAGCCTCTCCCGCTGGGGCGGAGCGAGGAACAGAGAGATCAGAGACAGGATAGTGAAGCAGAAGAAGATCGTTGAGCTTGTGGGATGATCGGGCCCGGATTTCTGTATAGAGCTCTTCAGACGGGAGGAGAGACAACTTGACGCCTTAGTTGAGAGGGAGGAGCAGTACTGGAGACAGAGGAGCAGAGTGTCCTGGATGCGGTGCGGGGATAAGAATACGAAACTTTTTCACCGCAAGGCTTCTGCTAGGAGAAAGAGGAACACCATTAGAGGATTAGAGGACGAACACGGGGATTGGCACAGCGGAGACACTGCGATAGAGAGGATCGTCTCTGGTTACTTTGGTGACATTTTCTCTTCAGCGAGGCCCTCTTCGCAGAGTATTGAGTTAGTTTCTGCGTGCGTACAGCCTAAGATCTCGGAGGCGTTGAACGCCGAGTTGGAGCGCCCTTTTGAGCCAGGGGAGGTGAAAAAGGCGCTTTTTCGATGGATGCGATCAAGGCCCCGGGAAGTGACGGCTTTCCCGCGATTTTCTACCAGAGATATTGGGATGTAGTTGGCGAGTCAGTCTTGAAGACCTGTCTTGGGATTCTTAATGACGGGAATGAGGTGGCCACCATTAATGATACTGTGGTCACCCTCATCCCAAAGTAGAAGACCCGAGACGAGTCAGCGACTTCAGACCGATTAGCCTGTGCAATGTGATCTATAAGATAGTGGCCAAGTGCTTGGTCAACCGTCTTAAGATCACTATGCACGATGCTATTTCTGAGTCCCAGAGCGCTTTTATTGGAGGTAGACTGATCTTCGATAATGTCATGGTTGGTTTCGAGGCTCTCCATACGATGAAGCGGAAACGCTTCGGAAACGGAAAGTGTGTGTCTCTCAAGCTTGACATGGCGAAGGCATTCGACAGGGTCGAGTGGTCCTACCTGGAGTCAATGATGTTGAGACTGGGTTACAGCACGCAGTGGGTGCACCTTATCATGAGATGCGTTACCTCAGTCAGTTTTGCCTTCAACATCAACGGCTCCACCCGAGGCAGTGTGACTCATTTCAGAGACCTCCGCCAGGGGGACCCTCTCTCTCCATTTTTATTCCTCTTCTGCTCTGAGGGTCTCTCGAGCCTCTTCCGAGCGAGCGAGGATGCTGGAGCGATTTCAGAGTCTGATTTCGGGATCTTCACGTGTCTCACCTTCTTTTCGCGGATGATAGCCTGGTTTTCTGTCGAGCGATACCGGACGAGTGCGAGAGGGTTACAGACATTTTATAGACTTATTCAGAGGCCTCAGGCCAGGTGGTAAACTTTCAAAAGTCCGATGTCTATTTCGGTACGGAGGTCAACGATGAGGAGGGTGAGGTTTTGGCTCAGATCCTAGGTGTTAGGAAGACGAAGTGCCATAAGCGATACATGGGTCTTCCATCGTTCACGGGTCGGAGGACGACGGAGCTTTTTGGGTTTGTGAGAAACCGTGTTTGGGATAAGATTAAGAGTTGGAACGGTCTCTCCCTCTCGCAGGCTGGCAGCGAGGTTCTCATTAAGTCTGTCCTTCAGTCGATCCCCAGCTACGTGGCCTCTTGCCACAAGATCCCGCGGCGTTTGATTAGGGACATCCATTCGGCGATTGCCAGATTCTGGTGGGGGGTGGAACGGTGACGAGGAAGATCACTGATGCAAGTGGGAGGACCTCATGCGACACAAGTCAGAGGGATTGATGGGCTTCAGAGATCTGGAGAAGTCCAACCAGGCCCTTCTGGCTAAGAGTGTCTGGAGGCTTCTCATGAGACCGGATAGTCTGGTTGGCCGAGTCTATAAACTAAGCTACTTCCCTGACAGAGATATTATGACGGCTCATCCAGGCTCGTGTAGTTCATCCATGTGGCGCAATCTTCTTTGGGACGTGAGATCATTCAGTTCGGTACGAGATGGCGGATCGGGGATGGGGAGTCTGTGTTAGTCATGGGCGACAGTTGGGTTCCTAGGGACAGACCTGCCACCTGGATTGATCCCCCTTGGATTCCCCCCGACATGCGGGTAACAGAGCTTATGAGACCCGACGATAGTTGGGACGTCGATCTTATTTCAGCTATGTTCGGGGTGGAGGACGTTGCGGCGATCTTGAGCATCCCGTGTGGTGGTGAGGGTATTCCTGACGTGCGTCGCTGGCATTTCACTGAGGACGGAGAGTACTCGGTCAAGAGCGGTTATCGTGTTGCGATGGAGAGAGCCAGTACACCGATCGCCAGCTCTTCAGATCCGACGGTGATGGAGAGGTGGTGGACGAAGTTCTGGTAGCTGAGAGTTCCTCCTAAGGTGAAACTCTTCTGTTGGTGAGTCTGTTTAGGCCAGATTCCGGCCAGAGCAGTCTCAGCCAAGAAGAGGATCACCTCCGATGACAGCTGCCCTATCTGTCAGGAGGCGAGAGAGACAGTTTTCCACGCGATTTGGGATTGCAGGTGGAGCAAAAGAGTCTGGAAGGAGGTGGGCTTCGTCCACATTCTTCCGCCTTTCAGAGACGGCGATGTTTTCGACGCTATCCTCAGAGTGACGGAGGCCCTTGAGGTTCGTTTCTATGAGCTTTTCATTACTATTATTTGGGAACTTTGAAACCACATGAACAATGTCTTAGCCGGGAGATCAGCATGGAGCCAGCCACAGCTAGTCCAGTGGACGGTGAGCTTCCTCGAGGAGTACAGAGCAGCTACGGTTGGGGAGACTCCGATGAGCACGAGGGTGACTAAGACCCCCAGATGGACCCCCCCAAGGGACGGGACCCTCTCGATTAACGTCGACGCGGCACTAGCTCGCGACCGTGGAGGCTTCGGTGTCGGTTGTATAGTTCGAAACCACACCGGAGAGGTGATCGCATCGCAGACGCTTTTCCTGGCTAGAGGGTTCTCCCCCCAGCTTGCGGAAGTGTATGATGTCCTTCATGGCATAGAGCTAGTTCGCAGCGTCGGTGGCAGGAGAGCGGAGATCCAGTCTGACTGCTTGGGGGTGGTGAGGATGATCGATGAGGGCGTGACGCCTGCGACAGAGCTTGGGACATCTTCAGAGAGGTGAGGGAGCTCGAGGGTTTTTGCATTATGCATATCTCTCGTCTTTGTAATGTTGCAGCGCATAATCTAGCGCGCTACGCGGTTAACCATCACTCGTCCTCGACCTGGCTGGGTTCAGTCCCGCCTTGTTCGGAAGAGGCCATTAGAGCCGATGATCGTGAGTTGAGGTCCCGCACGGCCTCCTAGGACCCTTGTTGTTTGAGTTTATTTCTGTTTCGTTATCGATGGTTTCTGTTTCTTTCTTATCTTTGTAACCACGGTTTTCCTCAGCCATACGTGAGGGCTTTTATGATAAAAAATGTACTTCTTGCTCCTCTTTTAGACATAGAAGTCGTCAGCGCCTTGTCGTGTTTTGGTCAAACCTTTACGAGCCGCGATAAGTGTCTTTGTTGGAGTCGATGAAGGTTCCGTAGCCCTCCATTCTTCCAAATTTGAACCCGCCCTCGTAAGTCGGTCTCACTCGGCTAATCCGAGCCTCGAGCCTTAAAGGGCGAAGCTCGTTTTGTCCTGGTGAGCCACCCCGGAGAGCAGCCACATGTCGTGCACGGATCTACACAACTCCAGGCGGCACGAAAACAACGAGCATCGAGGCCCATGCGAAGTTGCTCGAAGGGCGTCGCACGATCGGATGTGGGATCTAAGGGTAGTAGAGCTCTTCGTCAGCCCAGTAGAGGCGCGGAAGCACCATTCATCTTGTAAATTTATGTTAAATTTTGTAAATTAATGCTGACGTGTTCCATGTTATATAGTTAATTTCTGTATGTTGATGCGTTTCCATATTTTTCAGTTAATTTCTGTAAATTTTCGTCAATTTTTGTTAATAATAGTTAATTACTGTTAATATGTAATCGTGTTCATCTTCAACTATTAGTTTTTATGGATTTTTTTTTAGTTAATTCATTTTCTAGGTCTTTTTATGTGGTCTTTTTTTTCATAAATAAAAATTGGGTTGCAAGGAAGTTGTTACATATTTTTCGGGGATTTTTTTTTTAATTTCTGATAATTAATAATCTAAAATAGACGTTTTTTTTATGTATGTCAAATTCTGAACTTTTAAATGCAAAAAATTTTGTCACATCAGTAAATGGCTATTTGTGGAAAACGTATAAAACGGTGGCTGAATTAAAATTTAACGTTTTAATTCGGCTAATTCGTTAGAGTGTCATTAATTTAAAAGAAATTAAATATAATATATTATATAGTAAAATAATAAAAACAATAATGTCATTTATGTAAAAAAAAAAACTAGTGGAAAAATAAAACAAAAAACAAACAAACCAAGATATACTCCTATGCTTATAAAATGGATTAACTTATAAAGTCATAAAGGTGGTTTTGAACACAGTCGCCTACATAATTATCCTATCCCTATGCTATACCGAAAAGTATTTTATATATAAGTAACAAAGGGAAGGCTCCAATTTTCGATAAAAGAAACAAAAAAAAAAACCAAAGGAAGGCTCTAAAAGAAAAAGTTACAAAGGGAAAATAAAATATTAACTAAAAGAAAAAAAGAGAAATTGACGAAATAATATCACTGATTCGTCATTTTTCAAAGATCAATCAAAACTCAAATATTTATACGGTTAGTATTAAATCAATCACGAACTGAACTGATTTTGTGAGACATTGGTCACGAACTGAACTGATTTTGTGAGACATTGGTCACGAACTGATTATACTTCATGATTGATTTGATACTAAATATATCAATATTTGAGTTGTGGTTGATTTTGTTAGTCGAGAAACAAATTGTATTGTATTATTGATGTCAATTTGAAAAGAAAAAAAAAAAGAAAAAGAAAAGTAGGTGATAGTATATATGATCATCAAGCATATGTAGTGATGCAAAAAAAAAAAATAATAATAATAATAAATAAATAAAAAATAAAAAAATCAAGCATATGTGTCGTCTTGTTTGATATTTATTTAAATATATCTCTGACGATGTCGATGGCCATTATTAATTAATTGTGCTCTCACATTTCTGTTTTTCGTTTGAGCAAAAGCTCAGACAGTTGGTGTGCTTCACTGCAGCGATAGCTCGGAGAACCAGCACACAACGCACACAGAGGTACGAGAAATTGCACTTCGCTTCTCTTTTTCCTTTCGGTGATTCTCTCTGTGTGTAAATGTGTGTGTGTATGTATGTATATTCGTTTCGCTGTGTTTTGCTACAGAATTCGCGTTGTATTGCTGAGTAGGCACAGTTTCTGAGAGCTTGAGAGGGGACCGATGTTTTCTTCTCAGTTGCAGAGCTTTCATCCATTGATTTTGTGTCCTTCGCGATTTCGTAGACATAATCAGTTGTCTTCGTCTCCTTCGAACCGAGAAGAAAGGTAATTCGTGTATGTATATATTGCATTAAGACTCGATTGTAGCTTTTTTCCTGAGTTTTTGTTTTTTATACATAAAGAAGAAAGGAAGATTCGTTGTATTAGTTTGGGCTGAGATAAAAAAAAAAAAAAAAAAAAAAAAAAACCCCCTTCAATTTTCATAAACAAATGATGTGGCCATGGAAATCATTGGAAACGAAACCAATTATTTGACGGTTTGGGTGATTAGAAATGTCTATACAGATAGTTTGTTGTTGTGATGTAGAATTCAGATATTTTGGGTATAGATTCTGCTGTACTATACATGCTAATAAATGTAAATAAGAAAGAAAGGTAATGACCGTTTGAAGTTTGGAAATTTAGCTTGTTTGGTTTCATGTTTTTTTTATTTTCTGTTCCTTTTTCTGTTTTTGAGCTGTTTTTTTCAGTCTGATGGCATGTTTACAGTACTTCAAGTGAATTGGCTTTTTAAACATTAGTTTCTTGGAATAGAAGTAAAGTTTGGGTAAGTACAGTTATCTAAAATGAAGCGCCAGTTTTCTTTTGAAATAGTGATGATAAATGATTATCAATGAAAAGCTATAGCATCAAAGTTGACTCGAACTTAGACAGGAAATCCAGGATTATGGTTCTGATTGTTATCAATGTGTGTATCGTCTTTTTCCCCGAAAGAAAAACCGGCGAACACGCGCTCTCAAATTTCTCTGGAAGCTAGAGATTTGTAGCCTTGACTTCTGCCTGTTACGTTCTTTCAGGTATTCTAGACAAAGTAAATTTCAATGGAATATGGGTTCAAGTTTTCAAGTTCGTACGTTTGTGGTACGAAATGCAGGTAATTTTCAATCTGAACCCTTAGAGAAACTTCTCACCTAAAGCCTACTCTTACCAATGCTAATGGCTATTTCTTGTTTGTATTGTACGTTTGGGTTCTCAAGTAATGCTGTGTATGTTGTAACCTTTTTGTGGCCAATGTGGGACAAAGTTTCATACTCACATTGCTCTTTCAATGAACTGGTGTCTAATGCAGTCTCGTTTGACGCTCGCACTTTGTATCCTTCTTTTGAACAACTTTCAACATGTTCTCTGGCAATCGCTTAACAGGGAAACAAGAGGCTGGCTCTCGTGGAAAAAGGGGACTGGATTCCATTGCACCAATCGATTCTGCAGATAGTTCAATCCCCAAACTTTCTAACATGACCCGCAGCAATTTTCCTAAGAAGGGACTTAGTGTAAGAGACCCCAACATCTGGATTTGATAAAACGCATTGTTTCTGATTATTTGCCGCATTCTTAGGTCACCATTTGTGTACTAAATCCTGCAAGAAGCGTTTAACATATGTTTTTGGTCATGAACTGGAAATAGTTTTTTTTTTTTTTTGGGGGGGGGGGGGGGGGGGGGGGGGGGGGGGGGGTATAATGTGGTAACTTAATTGTGTTCTTTGCAGGACCAACAAGAGAAAATGGGGCTTGTATTTGCAGCCTTGTATTTCGTACTCAAACAAATGAAGTTAAATCCTTTTGATACATTTCTAAAGTTGGTTGTGGAGAAACTTCCCTACTTGGTTCAGACTTTTGGGGTAGCAAGCTCGCCTTTTGCTTGTGTTTCGAACCCCTTGAATAAGCCAGTGCCTCTTAAGTTGGACGTCTCTTTGCCTTCATTCCAAGATATAAGATGGAGCTTTGCACGGATGGTATATCTATTTAATGTGCAGGTTGAAAGGAATATTGGCACGTAAGTGAAGCTAACTTTTTCCTCATCCGACTCCCTTTTTCTGCCGAAAGTGCTTGTTGTTTGTTTTAAGTTACGCTCTTCGGTTGTTTGGTGCACAGTTTTTCCCCGGCTCTTTAATAATTTTTCAATTTCATGATCAATAATTTTGGATATCTCTTACAAAGCAGAATTTGACCCCAATGGAATACTCTTAAACTAGAATGTTTACTATTCACGGAACATCATAGGAAAACTGTAAGCATAGTATACTCTGATTCATGGGTTTCGCCGATGCTTTTCGTCTAAGATAGGCTCAAAATTTATTCTGTAATCTCTACCCTTCAATACCTGAAAACTCCTATACTTGATGCAAAAATAGGGAAAGTGTATTTTCTTATTCTTTTTTTTAGCATGTCAGTTCGGTTGTCTATTTGGTACTTCAAGAAGCATGTGTGAAGCTAAATCTTAGACTGCGTTTTCAACGGGTTAAATTGTTATGTGGGATTTTTGTAGGTTCTTTGTAGTGCTCCTTGGAGCGTGCTTCTCATTTGTTATGATTGGTGGCTTTCTGTTCTTCCAGTTCAGGTGACGTACAATGACCTATTCCTTACTAGTACATACATTCCAAGGGATGTGTGATTCATTTTTATCTGGTACTTCTCATTATTCGCCTTAAATTTCTGGTTTGAAAATTCTAACAGTAATTTTTTTGAAAAATAACATAATGCACAGTAAGTTGCTTGGTTACGAAAGAGTTGCTCTGTAAGTAAGATCACGCTTTGGTCTGGGCTCTTTGGGTCTAACCAGTACACTTACTGTGCAATTCAGCATTCTAACCTTTGTCAGGCACATTTTATTTACCATTGGTATATACATTAATTTGTTCTAAAATATTATCAACCTTTTTTCGTCTGAAATAGGAAATATAATGGTGGTGCACAATCATTATCTTTAGAGGACTGCTTTTGGGAGGCTTGGGCATGCCTAATTTCATCCTCTACGCATTTAAGAGTAAGATTCTCGTTACGATCATGTTATTGAAAGCTAATTATACCTTTGGTAATTTCTCAATGTTCTTATTAAAAGCATAAATGGGTTTATTTTGCATGCATTGGTCTTAAGAATGTTACTGTGGACATTACAGCAAAAGACACGAATTGAACGTGTGATTGGTTTTGTTCTTGCTATATGGGGCATACTCTTTTACTCTCGTCTGTTGAGCACAATGACAGAACAGTTCAGGGTAAGGCCGTTCTTCTAAAAAAATTATAAATTAGAATTAGAATCAGTGGTACAAGTCATGTGACTGAATGCACTTGGATAGAGCAACATGCAAAGAATTAGAGAGGGGGCACAAATGCAAGTTCTGGAGAGTGATCATATTATCGTTTGTGGAGTCAACAATCACCTTCCCTTCATATTGAAGCAGCTCAACAAGTATCATGAGTTTTCTGTCCGCTTAGGTACTGCTACAGCTAGGTAATCCATTCCTGTACATGTGATGTATCTTTTTGTGCTAATTACTTTCTACTAGGACTCATTTTTTATGTTTTTTTTTTTCATAGGAAGCAGAGGATTCTTCTCATGTCTGATCTTCCCAGAAAGCAGATAGACAAACTAGCTGACTCTATTGCTAAAGACCTAATTCATATCGATGTCCTTTCAAAGAGGTATGAACTGTAGGTAATCACCTATCTGCTTACTCAATAATAATTTGCAGACAATACTCCAGTTAGAGTTTCTCTCTAAGTTAACTTTTTCTGGTTGAAAATGACTCTTTTTGGTCATGATCCCAATGGATCCAATTTAGAAAGTAAAGAAAACAAGGACTTCTTTTAGCATGATTAAAGAATGGCCATGGAAGCTAGAACATGGAGAACTTTTAATGTATGAATTTGTTTATTTCTCACAAGTCATAATCGACTTTTGGCATTTCTTCCATTCTGATATTTTGAATTTCTTATCCTACAGTTGTAGTCTTAGCATGACCAAGTCATTTGAAAGAGCAGCCGCCAATAAGGCACGTGCTGTAATTATACTGCAAACAAAAGGAGATCGGTAAGAACTTGATCCCTTGAAAAACCTTCCATCATAGAATCTCCTATATTTGTTACCTGTTGCAAACAAAATGTATTTATCTGCTAGCCTGGCTCTTCATAAACACAAATGGTGGAAACAATCAGAAACATTACCGAACTATGCTCTGTCAAAGTATGATTTGTGATCCTTATCTGATTAGGTTTGAAATTGAGACGGATGCATTTTTGTCTGTGTTAGCTCTTCAACCTATCCCAGAGATGGATTCTGTTCCTACTATTGTTGAGGTACGTGACTTTCTGACATTCTTCTATAAGAAACAAGGCACTAATTTATAATTTTCAGAACTCAAAATTCCACTTTTGAAATGCAGGTTTCAAGTTCAAGTACATGTGATCTCCTAAAGTCAATTGCTGGATTGAAAGTCGAGCCAGTTGAAAATGTTGCGTCAAAGCTGTTTGTTCAATGCTCCCGTCAAAAGGGACTCGTAAAGATCTACAGACACTTGCTTAACTTTCGAAGTATTGCACAATCCTCACTTGATTACGAATTTTGTGATGGATATAGTCCTCGTGAATTTACTGCATCAGCTCAGTAAATGCTCTATATAGTTCATAGGAAATGAACAAATGTTAGTTAAACCATAAATTAATTGGACCATATTAATTGAATTTATATATTCAGCAGTTGGAAAAATATTATCTACCCCGACTGGATTTTCATCCTCTGAAACACTTGTATTAATTAATAATTCTCATTCATTGCAGAAAACGTATTTAATCTACGTAATTTCCCTAGTTTAGCAGGGCTGAGATATGGACAGTTACGACATGGTCTACAAGAGGTAGCTTGGACTCTCACTACTTTCTTTGCCGGTACATTGGCTTGATTTAGTTTGATTTTTCATATCATCTGTTTGATACTGCTCCAGGCTATTGTATGTGGGCTCCATCGAGATGGAAATATATTTTTCCACCCAAATGATGATGAAATCTTGAAGGAAACGGACAAAGTATGTTGATTTATGGCGTATTTCGATTTAATTCAAACTAGGAAATTCTAGTTTTGAAATTCCAGGGTTTGTAGCTTAAAACATAATATATTTTCAGTTGAATTTATTCTCGGCGTCGACTCTGTCATGCAGATATTATTCATTGCACGAGTTGACGGGACTAAAAAACCGCTGCTAGTTTCGAAAGATTTTGTTCAAGATACTAGTTATACCATTCAGGAAACAGAAGTCGAAGAAATAAATGGTGAAAATCGGGCCCAAAAGCATGTTTCAGAACTAATAAAGACGCGGCTTGACAATACAGTGAGGCGTTTTTCGAAATCAGGTTCCAAGGTAATGCTCATGTGTGCTTTCCGTAATCATACTTGCTTGCAATATATGGCTTCCAGTGGATTTTTTTATTTTATTTTATGTCTCGTGTGAATTTAGGCTTCAGATTGGAGTACAGGGCCGAAAGAGTTTATACTACTGCTTGGTTGGCGCCCCGACGTTGTGCAAATGATTGAGGAATATGATAATTATCTTGGACCCGGAAGCGTATTGGTATATAATTATTTACCAAACTAATTTGGTTAATGATTAGTTTCCTAAGAGTACAGTTCTGATCTATGCAGGAGATTTTGGCCCTTACACCTATAGATGAAAGGAACGAAGATAGAAAACTTGTTGGTCAAGGGAAAGCAAAAAATATTCAGGTTTCTCACAGGGTAATGTTTTTGTCACTCATCTCACAATGCCTCTTAAATTTTGTTTCACTGGCCATTGTATAAGCTTCAAAATGTTGTTTGCTGTCCTAACTCTCTCTTATTTTCTCTGCAGATAGGAAACCCCATGAATTATGAAATCCTCCAGAAAACCATAATGAATATTCAAAATACTTTGAAGAGCGCAGAAAATATTCCCTTGTCCATCATTGTAGTGTCTGATAGAGATTGGCTACATGGAGGTTGCAGCGCTCGATTCCCTTTCCTTCAAACTTGTTTTTCTGATGCTAATTTAACTTGAAGTAGTTTTTTATTTTTTATTTTTTATTTCCCTTAGATCCTTCAAAGGCTGACAAACAGGCTGCGTTTTCTCTTCTTCTTGCTGAGAACATCTGCAGTAAGCTTGGAGTGAAGGTAAGCATCACAGCATTGACCTAATAAAAATAAATTTGGCTTATTTTTATTTTATTAGTGCATGTTTAGATTTCTATTGATTTTAGATGCATACGAGTTTTATCTACCCGCCGCATTATGATTAATCATATTTTAAAATGTTAAAAGTTAACAAAGATAATAATGTTTATTCTATACATATATATATAAAAAATAATAAAAACTACTATATGTAATTAAATCTTTGTTAATACATCATACATACATAGATATATACAGAGATCCATATGCATATATATATATATTTGCGATGTTTGTTTTAGAAATCATAATTTTATCCTTCTAAATTGTATTTTAATTATTAAGAAGCCAATTTAATTTATGCAGAATATTTTACTTTTAAATTTTAAAAAGTTTGTAGTTGATGTTCTCTTATTATATGGAATCACTTGCACCTGGAGTCTTGATTAAGAGAGTTGACGTATTTAAGAACACTACATCTTATTTATTAGTTTATTAGGACTGTCAGCTAAATAATGACGCAACTTCTTTTTTTTTTTTTGGCAACCGAGATAAATCAAATAGCTAGAAGAGAAGTTATTATTACCTTACAAAAAAAAAAAAAGAAGTTATTATAAAAAGTTGCGCGGAAGTCATTATGACTATGAGAGAGAGAGAGAGAAAGTAGTAGTGGCTGATTCCCTAGAAATTTGTGAGTGGGACATCTGAAACATTGCTTGATTCCCGGTAAAAGTAGTGGCTGATGCCCAATCAAGTGCATCCAATAAATAATCATTAATGGGACTGGGACCCATAATCTGATGCACATGAATGCTTTAAAAATAATCTTAATACTGGTATGTGCATATAACTTCGTTAAATAGACAAATCAAAATTTGCATCATATAAAAAATAGTTCAGAAAGAATTCGTTTATATTCAAATTTGTAGTTGCCCTTACTTTTTTTTTTTTTTTTTTTTTTTGGTGAGAAATGTAGTTGCCCTTATAGAAACAGTTCGTATAAGAATTTTTTTTTTTATATCTATTTTCTTTTTATTCTTTTACTTCCGGACTGCAATTATTACAATAATATTTTTTTTTCCTTTTGTCCTCTTTTTCTTCTGGACTAATAAGAAAGAAAAAAAAAAGACAGCATTTTCTTATTCTAGTATAATAATTTAAATACCTTTTAGTTCATAATCAATTAAGGCGCGGGTTTTTTTTTTATATGCGTGTATGACTCAAAGTATAAGACAAAAGAGTAAGATAAATATCTAATAGTTGATAAATATCTAGGTAATAGCCTGTAATAGTAATAATATATGTGTTACACTTCAGTTTACTACAAAAATATAAGAATAATATTTTGATAATACGTACGAGTGCAAAGAAGTATTGAAAAATAAAGAGATGAGTTTGAATATTTTAATTAAAAAACTGTACAACTAGTAGGGTCCACAGATACACGTTGATTGGCAAACGCATTACTGTAGAAACTACAGTGTTTTGCGCCTTCACTTTAGTATATAGTATATAATATAAGTATAACATGCAGAGGAATAATTAATATATTTTAATGGAGAAAATATATGGAGATAGATAAATATCTAGGTTTGAAAAAATTAATGTGAAGTGTTTTTGACATTTTTCTTTCTTATTAAAAAAAAAATCATTGTTCATTGATTTTAGTGATTTTGATAATACTGTGATTTCAGACAGGCCATATAAATAATCGAATCAGTAACAAAGGTTTTGGCTTTCAGGTTCAAAATCTGGTTGTAGAGATTGTCAACTCGCAACTGGGAAAACAAGTACTATCATAAAACCTTTTTTCTCTTTTTGAGTTTGTGTTGTGGTTTTTCTTTCCCTTCGATGTGTCTTCACATCTATAGTGCTAAATCGCAGTCATGTAATCTTTTACAGATTACAAGAATTAAACCTTCCCTGACTTACGTTGCCGCAGAAGAAGTAATGAGTCTTGTCACGGCTCAAGGTCGTAAATCAGTTCACTTCTTGCAATAAATAATCCCTTATTTCCTTTTTGTTGCTGCCGGAAGTAATATGGTGTTTAGTTTGTCTTTTCATGGATTTCAGTTGCTGAGAACAGCGAACTAAATGAGGTGTGGAAAGACATTCTAAATGCAGAAGGTGATGAAATATACGTGAAGGTGAAGATCTTTCTCTGTTTCCATATCACGAACAAAAATCCAATACCCTTTTGCTCGAATACCGACCAATTACCCAGAGGCGATTAAACTTTCGGGTCGATGCCAAATATTTAGTATTTGTAGACCATATATCATGTTCAGGTTTTTCTAATGATTTAGCTCAACCATTTATGTATACTAACCAGCATTATTTTACTTTATTGACAGGATATTGGGCTCTATATGAAAGAAGAAGAGACTCCATCGTTCTTCGAGCTCGCCGAACGAGCTCATCTACGACGCGAAGTCGCAATAGGCTATATTAAAAACGACAAGATGGTAATTAAAAGTTTCCCATTTAGATTCCCAGGTCTATATCATTGTCATGAATCACCTCATTTACAGATTTTGGTTGCATTGTAGGTTATGAATCCGATGCCAAAGTCCCAACCCCTCTCCCTTGAAATGACCGATTCGCTTATAGTGATTTCTGAGCTTGAAGGAGAACAACCAATCATCCTCTAGTATACATACATCATAGTCTCTTTTATTTTTCTTCTTTTTATTAATCGGTTTTGATCTAGAATAATGGAAGCCACGAGAAGCTTGAAGCGGAGGAAGTGTTGCCAATAATACTTGCAGGCAAGTCAGTTGATCTCTGAGGTAGACATTGTGATTCATGAATTGTTATAAAATTAGTTTAGGCTCATTTTTTCTTCCTTGGGTTTCTTCATATCAAGAATTATCCTCAAATGTCAATAACACCTCGAAGAATGTACTTTGAATCTGACCATATTTCTGTTATATGTTCATAATTCCGTGTGACGGTAGTGTTTGTTTCGTGCGACTCCATGCGGAGGTCGTTGTTGATGTGAGAAATCACACCAAAACAGTCACGACAACTTAAACAATTAGATGGGTCGATTTAGATTTAATATTGGGCCTCAAATCTCCGTTGCAAGACCAAATAGAAAGACTGGAAGAATTTTTATATATGGCAAAAATAAGAGAAAGCTGAATAGAAAATAAGCTCGGGGATGTTTATAATGATCTCTCAAAGTAAATACAATGATTCGTATCGGGATGTAAAGATTGTAAGATTGTAGAGTAAGAAAGAAGAATAAAGTAAACGTATCCGACAAAGGCCAAATTATCTTATATTTATAGTACTAGAGGTGAGATTGCGAGCTTCGGGTTATGGGTGACACATCGTATGTTAGTTAGAGTTCACTACTATCTTCCAGGACACCTATCGTTTAAAGACTCCTTCGTGTGGATAACGGTTATGGATTGTCCGGGCTGACCAGCCTTGTTCCTGCGAGTTTTTGGGGAGCGATTATTTCGAACTGATATTTGAATCTTCTATCGAGCTGGAGCTATCTTTGGACTTGTCATCACAAATTCATGGGCTTGGGCCCAACTTCCCAGTGTTGGGCCGAATCCCTCTTTTGTTATCTTGGGGACGAAGTCTAACATCAACAGTCACGTCACCATGAGGTAGAAAGAGAGGAGAAAGATGAATGATAAAAAGAGAGCTAAATTTGGAAACTATGGTTTTAACGGTGTTTTTTTAACGGTGTTTTGGTCTAAATACACATAATTTTATAATTGTTATTATTGCTGGCATAGAAGCTTAATTTGAGCAATTATCGCGCATAAAAAAATATTTTTTCATTAGAAGAAAATTTTACTTGATTATTTACTGACACACCAAACAACATGTAAGAAATGTGGTCTTCCCTTTTGTTTTTTAATATATTCAATCTTACAGTATAACTTACATCATTAGTTTTATTAGATACTTAAACATAAATTACAAGGAATAACATTCAAGTTTCAACAAGAAAATACTTTTTACGTTTATTTTGTGGGGTTTGAATTCTCGCCCTTCCCATGGTAGGTCAGTTTACAAGGAGAAGACCTTGTTATCCAAACTAAGTCATTGAAGGCAATCCTCTTTTATTTCTCATTCCGATTAGTATTTTTCTTTCTTTGGTACATAACAGTGTAATACATTGTACACCATGACCGCATGGATTGATGTGTCTCAAATTAGTTGAGGTTAATTATCCTAGAGAAATATTGTTGGAAGGTCATGACCTCTGAAGTTAAAATTCTAAACTTCATTGGTTAAGCTTTAAGCGGGAAAATTTGTTAAAAGGTTTCTACTATTCTTTACTAAGCAAAATAGCTTTTTTCATACTTACAAACGTTTAATTTTAAAATAAAAGAGGTAGAATTTCTTATTCAACAATCGATTAATTTTCAAATTACCTAACAACCTTTTTCGTCTGATTAAAATTCAACCGAACAAATCTATTGACCGGTTAACAAACCCATTTTTAGGGACCTATCATTCAAATATATCGAATCAAGCCTTCTTCATACTCCTTCATCTTGAGTTTGTTTTCTTCATTGTAATGAATGAATTCTCTAGCATAAGCTCTATTTGTGAGAGTTCAACTTTTGGTACACTATTCTTATTCATTACAATGAAGAAAGCAAACTTAACTGAGAGAGATTGTGACGATCTGACTTTTCGGACCGTCTTACTTATCTTACTTTTTAAACTTTAGAAAATTAATTTTTTTTTTAAAAAACACATCGTACAAATGCGAACCAAAATTTTAAAGATTTTAAAAAGAAACAAAAGCATTAAAAAAAACATATAAATTGCATTTCAAAAATCTCTCGAGGAGACTTAACGAAAACTAAAAACATGAAATACCAATTTTAAACCAAACATGGTAGAAAAACAATAAAACACAATTGATAATATAAATCTCAACAAAATTAGAAAACTCTTTGAAACTTCATAACTTCAAAATAAATGAAAACAAAACCTTAAAATTTATTTCTTAACGAATCGTAGCGGAAGACTTATTTCGTGAATGGCAACCACAATCTAATCCTCTCGTTATCGACGCCGCTAGTCTTTGCAAGTTATTTACCTACAACACAGATGCATATTTTTGTTAAGAGATGAGCTTACGCTCAGCGAGAATAATATAAACCTCACAAAATAAAAGGAGTAATGCAATGCATGAACCGCTTATTAGTATTTTAAAACTAATTGGTGACTTGATCTTTCTTTTTTTTATTCTATCTAGTTTTAGTTCGGGGTGCTCCTAGGGTAGTCGTACCTATTTTAGTGTGCGCACGTTAGAGACGAAGATATGAGGTTGCAAAGTCCAACACTTCACTTTATCTTTTAAACTTATTAGGGTCTCGGCCCGAGAAATTTCCCCATTTGAGCATCGGCTTGGGAAACTTCTCCTTAATACGTCTCGAGGCGGTACGACTCCCTTGCTTATCTTTATCTTTTCACTTTGAAAATTATCCTACATACAGATATGACATTACATAAAATCTTTCATACGTATGCTCATATAAAAAACATGACTAAAGAATAAAACATGTATTCTCAAATCTACTTTAACATAGCATCACATAGCTTACAAATCATAAATCACAAACTACTAGAATCAATCACGCAATCAAATAACGGAACACATACTCAAACATATAAAGCTATAAACAAAACATATCATGAATTACACAATCATCATATTTAATTTTGAACTAATTTATGTTGTAGTGAGATATTCTCACCTTGACATATCGGGAATAAAGCTCTTTAGACGAAGATGAAATTGAAATCTCTACCTGATTTGAAACCTAATCGGAATAAAAGACTATCGTGAATCAGCTAAGAAAAGGATTCAAGACATGCTTTAGGCTCTGAAAATTTTCAGAAGCGACATTCAACATGAAACTACTAAAATACCCTTGGCTATTAGGGTTTCGGGGAAAAAAATTAAAACTCTGGAATTTTTTTGTTAAAACTTCCAGTAAATATAAATGTAGAAACTAAGCTTATATCAGAGTTAAAACCAAAAAAAAAAAAAGAAAAAAGATCGTGGATGTCAAAATTAATTGTTTTTGAAAAGTCAAGTGTTCAGAAAGGAAAATCACGGTCCAAAAAACATCAAAACTTGATGCTTAGTGATACAAAGGTACAATTTATACAATTTCATCTACCATTTTCGGAATTGAAATTATTAGTATTGCATACACAAATTCTCATTACATATGACTTTATTCTCTTCCACTACAAGACACTGAAACTGTGATGTTTATTTTTCTTTTGCTATAAATCTTAGTAAATACCTATAAAGCCATACATAGGTGGTGCTAATTATGAGTCAGCAAGTTTAGTTCCTGTGCTAAAACTTAAATCATTTAAATATATCGTAAATGTACACAGATTTCCTTTTTCTTAAATACTTTGGCATATCTCATTTTTCTTAAATATCTCAGCATATGCAAAAAAAATAAAATAAAAAAATAAAAAAATCATGTACTGTATTTTTAGTATTTTGTTTCCTTCAAAACATTCGGATAATTTTCTAACTCTACAACCTTGACATCAAACAAATTGTTTCTTCTCTTTCCATTAATTTTTATTTTACTTTGAACAACATTATTAATTTATGCATGAGATTTAGATGTAATTCCATAATATTTGCATTTCCATTGATCTGATTAACGTTTTTTTTTATTTCAACTATCTAGGGAAACAAAATAAGAGGAACTATTTTCAATGAAGATATTGAGCCATTAAAGCAGACTCTCCAGGGAGGGGGGGACATATATGATATCAAATTCTATAGTGAGAAACCAGCGTACCAACAACTGGGAACTGCTCTTCATCTAACGTTCAAACAAGAAACACGCATTGAAGGAGTCGAAGATAACACATCATTGCTCAATCAAATATACGACTTCACCCCTCTGTCACTGTGCAAAAATGATTACAAGGATGAGATAGATTTAAGTATGTCTTTGAACCCAATAGTTACTTAATTTCATATATTATTTCCAAAATCATTTTCAAAATACATTATCATTGTGCTAACGTTTTCTTTTACTTGTAACAGATGTTGTTGTTATAGTACTTGATATCTCAGACAAGGAAGTGAAAAGCAATTCTAATTTCAAGCAATTAACACTGATAGATGACAGGTAATAACATATCTAACTACTTAATTCCTATATTTTGTACAAATAAATGAACACTTTTTTTCCTTCAGCAACTAGGTCATTAGGCTATCAATATGGGATAACTTTGTAACAAATGAAGCAGCACCTATCAAGGCAATCGTAAAAACACATCTAGTCATAGTCGGCACTGGTTTACGAGAAAGAGAAATTACCGAGGTATTACTATTTACATAAACACAATACTTAGAACATATACACATTTCCTACTAAATTCTTGTCATTTTTTTAGGCGGCGTCGTCTTATCAACAAGAACCCAAGCTCACTCATACTGAACTCTGATTTCTCAGCTGCAAAAAGATTAAAAATTTGGTACGTCCTTTAATAATTTTTCATTTCTTTATATCCATTTCACTATTTATTCATTATGCTTGCTCAAATTTGCAGGAAATTAACTACACCACAACTTTACATGACTAGGCCAAGCAACAACAAAAAACCATCAATACAACCTCTTCCTCCGCCTCCAAATCTGAGATAATCAATCTGACTAACTTCATCGATCTCAGCGACCGGGTATTATGAAGCTCAACATTTCTTTCTTAAATGACAAAACCTATTGATATCTAATACTTTAATTAGATGTTATTAAAATAAAATCTTAATAGTTTGGGTAACAATTTAGTAGCACACTTGTCTTTTGTACATATTTCCATCCCGTTATAATATTAGTAGGCATACAAAACTAACTTGCTTGCTTAAAACACTAATAAAATTAATAAACAATGGTTATTTTTTTACTTCAATATTATTTATCAATAGATGATTTCGTGTGTGTTTTATGTGTGCGTATGTTGTGTGGGTGTGTCTTACTATAACATATTCACAACATAACATTTATAGAACACAAAGTTTCGAAGCAACTGGGTAAGAGATAAGAGCTTTTATTACTACGGCTGTAGCAACAACAAAAAGGCACAAACATGAATATAAATCGTTTCTTTGACTGCTACAACTATAATACTTCAAGAAACACTGTCATTCTATGGTAAACTTCCTATCTAATTTCTCTTCATTTTTAATCGGCCATATTAATGTTCGCAAATAACATAATAACACATTTTTTACGAGTTACGAATTCAAGTGTTACTTACCGATGAATCGAGCACCAACACAATTGACGTAACTTGTTTCGCAGAAACAGCAAAGAAGCTGTTTTCCTGCAATGCTAAAGAATTTTCAACAATTGTGGACCAAGTAAGCACAGCTCACAATTGAACTATTTTTTCATAAATTAATTCACTTCAACATCAGAATTTCATATTACTATCTATTAATTTCAGAGCTCAAACCAATCCCCACTTGAAGCAATCTTTAAACCTGGTGACAGAATCATCAAAATATTTTTCCTACAAAAGAATATTGTAACAGAAAGTACAACACCACAATACACTATCAACCAAGCCTACGACCTTGCTGAAGAGAAAATCAAATACTAGGCTGAAATCTCAAGGGACGACTCTGAATCAAGTTCGAAGAAGAAGCAAAAAATAGAGTAAGAAGTGATAGTTCTGGAACACTTATAAATAGAATATCATGCTAGGTTTACTTGTTATATCAAGCTTTCACATCTTTTCTCTTTAGGAATTCTTGCCCACGAGAAGATACAGTTGTAAATTCTTGCTGAAATATTAATAAAATAGTTTTGACATTTATAAGTTATTCGAATCGAAAGTGTTATTTCGTATATATTAAGATTTATCAAACATTCATCAACCCATAGTCTCTGTATCGAACCAAGTTATATGCACGACATGTGAGCTTGAGCGGTGATATTGGGTCATGCCTGGGTAGCTGAATCTGTAACCATATATTTGGAACACAAGTGAAGGTTGATCACTTAGTGAGAGCATTCTACACTTGTGGTAAGTGTACAAACATGACAGATTTTGCTTGTAGATGTGTCATTTAAGGACTCTTACGACACATTAACCGAGATCACAAATGATGGTCACAGTGAGACTTGATCTAAATCCTGAAGTGATCATGGACACTGGGTTATGTTACCGCACTCTTTGACTCATTCGCTAAAAGGCCACTATCATGCTAATCACAGCTTATATCTTGGGAGCATTGCATAACGTGGTTCGAGTGGGAAGTGATTTACAGATATAGAATCCAGCCTTCCTGAAAGAAGGTAAATATTCTCTCACCTAAGGGTTGATTCCAGAACCGATAGATTGCGCGCACTTCTGCAGTTTGTACGTTCGGAAGAATCTTTCGTTAGGGGTGTACAAAAATTGACCGAAAATTGGTTAAACCGATAACCGAACCGATCCGGAACCGAAATTCGGTGCCACGTCATCAAACCGAAAATTCGGTTCGGTTAACCGAAACCGAATTTAAGAATCGGTTCGGTTATCGGTTTTGAAAATCCAAAAAATCGGTTATCGGTTATTTAACCGATTTTTTTTTATCCGGTTTTGAAACCGGATAACCAGTTTTAAAACCGGATAACCGATTTGAACCGGATAACCGATTTGGATAATTGTAACATCTTTAAAACTGGTTAACCAGTTTTGAAATCGGTTAACCGATTTTTTCGGTTAACCGGTTTCAAAACTGGTTAACCAGTTTTAAAACGGTTATAAAACCGGTTATCGGTTTTACAAAACCGGTTAACCGAAAATTCGGTTAACCGATTTTCGGTTTTGGACCAATTCGGTTCGGTCATTTGTCCAAAATTTTCAAAACCGAAAATTCGGTTTCGGTTTTCAAATTGGTCCAAAACCGAACCGAACCGAACCGATTTCACCCCTATCTTTCGTTAGGGAAGCAACAATGCTTAGGGCTTATATATGTCAAGAAAAGTATAACATAATAATTGACTTTTCTCGACACGGGTTGAACCTGGAGGATCTTGATCACGAACTGACTATATCAGTTGACACTCGACACGATGAGTAAATATAATTCTAGTAACAAGGAGGATTCAGTCTTGGCTTGCAAGGTGAAGTCTGACCAAGATTAGACAAATCGATGTAGAAAAGATAAATGACTTTTTCGTCTTTTCATCAAATTTGTTAAGCTTCTAATACTAGGTCCATAGTATCCGATTCGGTTCTGATAAAGGCGGATGAGAACTTTCGAATATTAATGTTTTCATTATTATAATCTCACTAGCTGTAATTGTGATTGACAGCATCAATTCTTAAATATGGGTATTTGCATAATTAATAATTATTTATGGTAATATTAATTATTTATTGTTTGATCAAGTAAATAATTAATCAATTACTTATTTATTTATTGTTGAACCAAGTAAATAAATAATTAATTAGGGTTTGAGCAATTGGGCCTTGCATATATTGAGGTGCACGAATTTTTTGAGGATCCCGACACAAGATTTGCGCTAATTCCTCCTTGGCCGTGTGCCAAAAATTCGTCCATGTCATATTGGTACTTACCAATATTTTCTTTTTAGTTATTTAAATAAAGGAGAGAGAAAAATATTTAAAATGAAATAAGATATTGTCCTTTATTATTTCTCATGAATATAAAGAGAGAATAATATTTAAAATGAAATAAAATATTGTCTTTTATTCTCTCTCATGAATATTACGAGAGAATAATATTTTAATTAAATAAGATATATCCTTTATTCTCTCATTAATAAATATTCTCTATTTAAACAGGAAATAAAATCTCATAGATATTGATCTGATGACTAAGAGAGAAAGTAGGATTCATGAGATGAGATCCAAGGGTCAAGCTTTGATTCACTAGTGTGAACACAATAAAAGAAAATAATATATTTTGGAAACTAACAAGAATATATCATTTCCACTACTATAAATAGGGGTTCATGAGAAGGAAACAAACACACTTTTGTGCATTAGAAATTTCGACCAAGAGAAGAATATCTCTCTCTCTCTCTCGGCCGACTCTCCCCCTCTTGGAAGTCCGTGATTCCAATCCTATAAACACTGTGCGATCTAAACACCTCGTTGTAGATCGTAGTGAGATAAAGATTCTGCCAACTCATCTTTCTTATTTTTCTCGGAGATTACGTTTCAGAATATTACGGTGTCATCAGTGACGAGTTCAGAGCGTCGGGGAGCTAAAGCTTGAAGATAGTCTTTTAAGACTGAAGACGGAGGAGTCAAAGCTTGAAGATTCAGTAGCTAATCCGAATCATGTAAGGATTACTGAATCTCTGAACCTTGCTCTTATTGGTTGCTTGACATTTCTTTCATGAATAATTAATAAGTAAATTTAGATCTTGTTAGATAATCATAATATTAATTAGCTCTTGTTAGTGTAATTAATCTTTTCCGCACTTAATTTGGTTATCAAGGTGCAATAATCACCAACATTGTCTATGAAGACCACCCGTAGATATTTTGTATATGAAGATCACTCGTAGATCTTTTGTCCATGAAGACTAGTCGTAGCTCTTTTTGGAAACTTTCTCAGTAGCATTAGTCAAATGCTACTGATGTATACACACACACACACATACATATACATATATATATGTATATATATCAGTTTACTACTCTCATAGTATATATATTTTTGTTACTTTTTTAAATTATCTTATTTCGTTTTAGTTTTTTAAAGTTTACTTTAGTATAAAGAAGTCACTGGGTTAGGAAAAGGGTTGTCGAGTTTATTGTTTTATTTTTCTTATGAGAATAGTAGTGTAATCGGAGAGATTGGTTCACCTCTCAAATTGTAAACCGATTTTATATTGAATATTAGTACATTGTGTTCAGAAATACCCCTGATTTCAGAGTAGAAACCCAGTTTGACTACCAGATTTTAGTCATCCACATGGAACTTTTTTGTCTCGTTGATTTAACTTGAGAGACATAAACATTCCCATTTAATAGAAATAAATTTTCGGTCTAAACGAGATGATGATACTTAATTACACAAGGGACAAAGTTTGACGCCTTATTTGTCTTTCAGACAAAAGGTGCAACTTTAACACAGAATTCCACGAGATCTGTAAGTAGATACATTAAGACAAACCTGTGATGCTGCACTGAGATCTAAACTCTTCTCGACTAAGATGTCCAATCTCTAACCTTGAGCAAGCACACTCTCAATGGTTTGGTGCTGTAACAAGAAGCACATGCTAGAGACTATAAATTAACAGAAAAAAATAGCTAGATGAGAAGAATAGGAAAGTCAGGATAAGAGAGGCTTGCGATGTACTTACAAGGATAATTTTCGTCTCATCCAACTCCCTTTGTATTCTCATCAACTTATCTGCCTCCACAGGATGCTGAATTAAATTAGAGAGGATCAAAGTTGTCTACTTAAACTTGAGAGAGAATTACCGTTCAGATTTCTACTTAAATTGAGAAAGGATCATTCTCTTAGGGTTTGGGGTTGATAGGTCGGAAACACCGTGATGTTTCCAGTTTGAAATCTCAATTTGTATTCCATTCAGTTATTTGATTTGTTTTGAAATTCAGAATTGATCTATATTTATTTGTAAATTATTTTGGGTATTGCCTCAGTAGTATATAGATTATGCTCTTGCGATGGACATGATTAGAAAAGTTAACTCTCCTCTAAGGTAATAATGCCTTTGTTATGTGCTTCAATAAATATTGTGTTTGTTGATCAACTATGAATAAGAAATTGCTCTATACTCCATATTAGCTAGCCATTAACGCAGTTGGAAAATTATTCAAACAAGTATAGATATATATTCGAAGATAATCGTAGAAATACCCGACTAGCGCCTTTATGATGTTGTTTCTATAAGAAAATATGATTTAGTTCGGGTGTTGTGATGATCTAAACTCTCTCATCATCTCTCTGTTTTTTCTTCTTTATTAATTCGCATGGATGGGTGCTACTACCTCCTAACAATTTGCATCACTACTTTTATTTAGTTTGTTTCCTTAATGCTTAAGCTATCGTGGGTCCACCTAGCTGCTTCAGGGGAATGAGGTAGTTGCGGATTCGGGTCGGGTCGTAGAGGGCTTTTGGGCACTAGGTTCTAGTTTTCATCAGTAGAGGACTTTAGACTCTAGACACTGACTTTACAGTTCGTTTCTGTTTTCTTTTAAAGAAAAGATAATTAAATGATGTGATGATGTGAGTTTGAAGGAAATTAAGAGATTGGTTCGAAAAAAAAGAACAAAAGAAAACGGGGAGTTAATGTTATTAGAGTGACTTTTTTTTTTTACTTTTTTTAGGAGGGGTAAATGAGTAACTTATATATATATATATATATATATATATATATATGTGTGTGTGTGTGTGTGTGTGTGTGTGTATATATATATATATATATATATATATATATATATATATATATATATATATATAAAATGCTACTCAGTTTAAGCATTTTTATGAAGGTCTTTAATCAAGTTTGTTGAATAAAACATGATGAAGCTTATGAGATATTAGATTATGAGTTATTAGATTTCATAGACAGAAAAAAAAAAATTAGAAAATTTACAAATGGTCATTTTATACGAGAGAGTCTAGCATATTTTACTTAGCAACATAAGCTTATTTATTCTTTTATTTATTCAATAATTTTGTATGACATGGGACAGCTTGAGTCACGAGCCAAAACACGTGACATTGATGCTCGTCTACAAGAATGCATTTGCCTATATTTTGTTCTCTTAAGACCAAATACTCTGACACCTTTACTCAGATTTTGTTTGAATTTGCAATCAAAACTCCAACAAATTAAAACGGTCTTCAGTATTTGGATACAATTATTTCTAAAACTTAAATAAATATATAAATTAATACTTAGTTAAACACGTGCGTGCTATATATGTACATATATATATATATATATATATATATATATATATATATTGATCTCCTAAACCTTTACCAAAAACATCTATATACATAATACATATATAACATACTTAATATAACAAAAAATTTCACTAATTATTTACTCATATGTACCTATGTAATAATCATGAGTACTGCTATTTGTCACGGGCCCGAATTTGGATGATCCACACAATGTGTGACAAGTGGAACAATTTTAAACAGTTTGTGGTGTTTATTGCTTTTGTTGGGGGTAATCGTGAGTCGTGAGTCCTGTCAAAAATCGTTTCCCAATAATCATATACATATATTTATATGCAAGTATATAGGTATAAACTCCAAATAAGTTGCTTTGGATTTAAATTCCAAATTATAGATTAGACATAAAAAGAAATCTCTATAACCATATTTCATGCATAGCTCTAATTTATAACCTATAATTTCACATATAGTTATCAAATTTGAAATTCTAAATAGGTTATATTTAGGGTTTCACAGAGATAATAATATCAAATTTATTAGTAACTAAGGCACATTAAACTTATTAATTGTTTAATAATAATAAATGTTTACATGTTTTAAGCAAAATAGTCATTTGGCTTATATGGCAATATTTGTAGCATTTCAAAATTAAATTGTTAGCCTTTCTCTACTTTTTACACGGCTTTTCCATCTAATTTCAAATAAAATAAATTGTTTCCTTGATAATAGGATTAATACACGGTTTCATATTTTGTAATTCTCTCTCTCTCTCTCTCTCTCTCTCTCTCTCTCTCTCTCTCTCTCTCTTTGTCCGTTTGGCTTAACTTATTAAGCATGTTTCTAGCTTTTTCTAAAAGTTCAACTGTTTAAAGTGTTTGATAAAATAACTATTAGTAAAAGTGCTTTCTAATTTATGTTGAATTATGATTCTGTCCTTAATCGTTCAACACATGATGTCAATTTTTTGTTTACTTTTGATGTAAAGATGTGCGCGTACTTTAGTGGTCAGTGGTGATAGATAACAGTTTTATTTAATTGTATTATGAGTTGTAAACTTTAAGGATGTACAAGTCTACCGTTTTACTATGTTAAATTATCATTTATGTGTGTATTAAAATTGGACACTAATTATAAATTCAGAAAATTATATTAGTAAACACACACACACACACACACACACACACACACACACACACACACACACATATATATATATATATATAATTTCTATCTTTCAATTAAGGATAAATTTCATATTTGCCCCCTGAACTATAGGGGTTATAACAAGTTAATGATTAGTCTTTGGTTTAGGATTTTAGTTTTTAACATTTGATAAAATCCAAAGGTGTTATAAATAAAATGATAATATACTCCCTCAAGAGAAGGCCGCAAAAAATCTCCATTTATAAGCAAATGACACATCATTAATGCTTAGCCAAGATGTCAATACACCAATTTTGACTAGCCACATTTTAAATTGGTTTGATCACTCACATCCTTTCGCAGAGCCTCAAGGGAGGATTAATAGGGATTGAGTCTAAGTGTGCAACCAACCACTAAGTCCAAAAGGTCAACTTTGGAAAAACAATCCCCAAAGATGAGGCCTTGTCTTCATCGTCTCACTCTCGGACGTAGCTCATCGAGCAATGATCGAAGCAAAAACGCCATAGAGTACTCCCATTGAAGAAAGGGCCACAAGAGTGACTCTTAGTCTCACGTTAATTGCTTCTTTCATTAGTGTTGGAGATCGTGGGTTACAAACAACAAGTATAACCCTGCCACTTAGTTTTTGGACTTGGCACATCGTCTCTTATAAGTTCGGAAACAAATTTCCTAGTTATAGAGCGATAGAGTGGACTTCTAGAAAGGAATCATAGATCTTCATGTTCAAGTAAGAGCAGTGTTAGTGCATAAAGGCACAAGGTACATACTCGGACATTTTCCTATTTTCTATTCGGGAAAGGGCATGAGGGAAGTGTGAACTTCAACTCACTCGAACACTTGAAAGTTTGAGATTGCACATCTTTTATTTTTCGGCTCGTCTCCGAGGAGACCTCCCACTCAAAATTTTCAAGAGCATATAGATTTTGACCGTATGTGATATAGATATAATTTTGAAAATATTTTGAAAACTTATTTGATTTGGATGACAAAATATTTTCAAGTTTGAAAGCGAAAACGGTTTTTCAATATTCAAACTAGTTTTGTAAGAATTCAATTTCAATTAAACTTCCAAAAAACAAAACATTTTAATCTTTCACATTATGTTTATCATCTCATTAAAAAACAATTTTGCTCAAGTAAATTTTCTCATTAGAGTTCTAAAACTCATGGAGTGGGGTCCTAAATTCGGAACTCAATAATTCTAAAAAAAACTGGACGTTTGGAACAGCCGCGCACCTTGGAGTAAAATCACCATAACTGGTGGCTCCGATGTCCTTTTGACCTAAAACCAATTGCATTGGAAAGAGGAGAAACAGACCTTTCAATTTATTTAAAAATCATTAAATTTAGAGTTATGAACTGAGAGTTATGCCACTTTTACTGCGGATTTTCTCGAGCTCAAAGGAAACTGGAAATAATTAAAGTTCGGACTTTGAGTGCGAAAAAAGAATCAAGTGTAACGGAACGTTTTAGGAAGTTTTTAAAGATTTTATATGTGTTTTATTAACATGGTATAAAAGAAAATAACAAAAAACATAAAACGAAACGAGTAAATAAACGAAATTAGCAAGACAATGAAACTAGTCACAAAATTACTCGAAATTTTCTCAAACTTTAAAAACACGTTTTCAATATAAAAAATTAAAAACTTTTAGAGCCAATTCTAATGTGTTTTAATAAAATCCCAAAGTCATAGAAAATCAACATGATTTTTAATTTAAAGGCAAGAGCAATAAATTAAAAATAAATCTAAGAAAACAATTCTAACTTGTCACAAAATTAGTAAACTTTCGAAAACGATTTTCAAGCTCATAGTTTTAATTACATGTACATGCATATCTTTAACCATAGCTATGATACCATTTGTTGGAATTGATCTAGGGTTAATAAAATATTTAACACTTCGAGCAAGCAGCGGAATTCAAAAATTTTCTTTTAAACAAGTAAAACGTTTTTACTAACCTAGACAAAGAGCAAGTACATATAAATTAAAACTATTAATGAGCATTATTTGTTTACTAACCTTTGAGAAGCTTGAACGTTGAGAAGCCTTAGGAAGGTTGAAATGTTCTTTTTCCCACGCAGCACGTCTCTCTTCTTTTCTCGGGAACTCGAGCAACCACGAAAGTTTCTATCACAATAATCACTCGAGAAAGAAAGAAATTAGTGTGTGGGCACTTTTAAACACAAAGACTCAAGAACAAGTCTAAGAGTCAAAGCTAAAACACTAGGTCAAATGTGGACCAAGGTGCCAAAACAAAAATGAAAGAAAACTAGAGAGATAGAGGGACATGGGGCAGCCACAAGTTCTAGAGAGAGAGTCTCTCAATCTCTAACTTATGTGGAATGAGAAAACAATGAGAATGATGCCTCTATTTATAGAGGAGGGATTACCTCCATGAAGGTAGTTTCCTCTTCTATAGAATATCACATATTCATGAGCAAAAATTTGCTCTTCTCCCTATTAAGTCACACGGCCATATACAATCCAAGCAAGTCCTTGGATTTGTTTCCTCTTTTATTTTGCTCTCTCCTTGCCTTAGTTGGCCGCCCACCTTGCTTTCCATGTAGAGGAAACTTGTTTCCTCTTTTTCTTTTGGTAAGTATCTTCATACATCAATGTACAAAATAATCTCCATTTTCTCTCTTGGGTTGGACGGTTTTGGCTTCTAGAAGGGACTTCTAGATTTTTCTTCATTTGTTCATGACAACATAAGAAAAGACCATTAAGAATTTTCAAGTAAAATTCCATGAAATGAAATTAATTCTCAAGGCCCAAATTATTTAACTTGGCCATGTGGTTTGACTTCATTTGTCATCATATGACAATGTCAAAAAATTTATTGACATTCATTTCGTCCTATGTCCTAAGAGACAAAAATACCCTTTAGACAATTTTAGTAAAACTTGTCTCGTTCCTGTTTTGACTTAGCTTCTAGTTTAACTATTCCTACTCGATATGATTTGTGATAGTGACCTCATGGATCGAAATGAACAAAGCTTGAGCTAAAATACTTGGACTCAAAACTTCAGAAACCTTTTCCAAGTTTAGTTTAATGTCAACTGACTCCACTAAAGAGTTGACACTGAAAATCTCTCGGTTCAAATGAATTTATTTTCTACTCAAGAATTCAACTAAATTGTGATGAGTGGATCCAATGAATATTATCTATGTTTACCTTTCATGAATATCATCAGCTAGTCGGGATTTACAAAATTACCATTTTACCCCTCTAGCTGTTATTTCCTCAACTCCTCTGTCGCTTGTGAATAAGTCAGAAACAATGTATTGATGAGGAGCTAACAAGTCACATTGATTCATCCAAAATAATCGTGACTCAATTTGGATACTGGCCAGTTCATTTATTCACATTCCAAGGAACAAAGCATGAGGTGATATATATTGCATTTCAGCAATCTTGTACATGAATTCCATATCTATGAGATCTTCACAAAGTTACTCATGACATCTTCATAACTTAGTACTTCACCAATAGGTCCTGTTAAGAATCACATAGTGAATCCGAACTCTGACTTTCTCAAATGAGAATACGTAAGCTATGAAATAGCATGTCTCATTTCAGGATTGAGGTAAGCATGTTGCAATTCATACGTAGTGACTTTCGAGACATAAGAGGTTAAATGGTTTGTTCTTATCTTGTCTCTAGATATGCACTGGTCAATTCAGTACCTTCAGAAGATACCTAGAAGAACTATAGAGTCTCCAACTCTCAATGTCTCATAACCAGACATCATAGATTCTCCTAACAAGCGTACTGAGATCAATAGTCATTTGATCCTTAGATTGCGAATATATTGTTTTAAGCAAACCATGAAGAGTTTGTTCATGAAAATCTACATTTGTCTCTTCATATGTTGTTAGGTTTGTTTAAGGACTAAAGACTAAGGTTTTATCATAAAACTTCAGACAAGGAAGAATGAATGAACGTTTCAACTTCTATTAATAAATAAGAAATTACAAGAAAGAGTCTTCGTGAGACTTTATTATATCAAATGTATATAAGTAAAGACTACAACTCTTTTTGTGGGCACCATTGACAACAATCGCGGGCAGCTTTAAATAACGGAATAAATTTTTTCAGTTGTGCTCTATGTAAGGTATGTTTTTTATTTGATTTGAAATTAGAGTTGTAAAAAATAATTGCAATTTGGTATGGAATTTTTTTTATCTGCAGAAAACAACCAAAGTGGTTGTGAGTTTTTACAATGGATCAACTCGAAAATGATGATCACTAACAGCTTCAATGACGTAATTCATGAAAATGATTATCATATTAGAGAAGATGCCATTATTGCTGAATTGAAGAACCTTGGTCAACTAATTCAATGTGAAGCAAAGATATTGAAGTTTTTGCTAGCCACGATTTATATTGTTCTATGTGTTTTGGTTATGTTTAAGTAATGCTCTCTGTGTTGTGTTGTGGTAATATTGAACATCTTTACGTTGTTACCTTTGTAACACTCGACTTTGTTATTGTATTTCATTGGAATTACAATGTTAATTAGTAACTTCAAATCGAGTCATGAATATCTTCAAATTACTGTATTTGATTTCATTGCTTTGTTACACCAAAGGTAACCAAAAACATTCATATAGAGACCATATAACTGAACTTCTGTTTTGTTACACAAATGTGACAAAAATATGCACTATGGACCCATAATTTAACTACTGTTTTGTTACACTCAAGTGACCCAAAATATGCACTACGACCCATTTTCTAAACATTGTTTTGTTACATACAAGTAACCCGAAAAAACACAAAATGCAATGGACCCTTATATTGTTTGTTCACATCTTATAGACCAATCCAAAATGATGTCACATAATTCAACCGTTTATGAATAAGTTCCTTAGCTTGAGAGTCTGGAACCTGTTTGGGTCATCAACGTTTTTGTACATCAGACTTCGCTGTAAATAGGATAGTAAACACAGTTATGAGAAACATCAGCTACGTGACCACACTTTTGAATTTCAGAAATACGTATTAGCTTACTTGTAGTTAAATTTCAGGTTGGCTAGGTGGTTGACTTGCACCTTGGCTAAGACATGCATGTGATTGTTGACTTGAAGCTTGGTTTGGTCCTGCCTGAGACCTTTGACTTGCAGATTGGCGTTGACTTTCAGATTGGCTAGGACCTTCATATTGGTTTGGAGCTGGACATTGGCTAGGACCTGGCTGAGATTGTTGACTTCCTCCACGTGTAGCTTTAGATTTCCTTTTTGTTTCTCTATGCAAAATATAGTGGAATAAGAACAACACGAGCACTTGATGATAATTATTAGGTTGTTTAGAGCTAAAATATTGATGATAACTTACCAGATTCTCTTGTTGCCTCCTGAAGCACGTCTTCAAGTTATGCCCTTATTCTCCACAACCTGAGCACTTAATAAGAACAAACCTTCTCAGTCGTTTGATTTCTTCTCCGTAATCCCATAGTCTTATGTCCCCTCGAGATACTGATATGCAAACTTCCTAGCACGATAGGCCTTCGTCTTTGAACAGTCGAGGATAAAGTCCTTCTGAACACTGTTCATAAAGCTTGATGTTGACCAAGCTTTATTGTGAAACCCCAAAAATGTTACCAAGTAAAGATAAATTAGAGAATTTATTTTATTTATTTTTTTTATAAATTCCAATACGTATATTATTTATGGATTATTTATACATATATAGATATATAAATAAAAGGTGTACGTATATAATAATATATTATGATAATAACATATTACAGATAAGATAGTATAATATATTTGATACTGGTTATATATTATAAAGCTATATATAGTGGTAACGGTAGTTGTACATGTTGCTATATATATGTATATATATGTGCATAGATAATGATACGTATATACATATCTTCGCATAAAATTTCGTGTTAGTTAGTTGTTCACGCTGAACATATTTTAGAGCCGAAAGCTAGCATAGGTATATATATACACACGTATTAATGAAGAAATATATATATATATAATAATAATAATAATAATAATAATAATAATAATAATAATAATAATAATAATAATAATAATAATAATAATAATAATAATAATAATAATAATAATTTCCATATTAGAGTTTTCCAAAAGGCAATTGTAAATAGTTTTTGTGTTGTGCTAAAACACTTTTTCTTCTAACGCACAATTCTCAAGCCTCTTTCTCTGCTCTCCCTCCTTTATTATTTTCCTTTCTTTCTTTCTACATAAGAAAAACCCTAAACACTACATACATCATTTCTTTTATTTTTCTACTTTTCTAAGGAGATAATAGCTCATTTTTTTCATCTTCATCAAGAATTTTTGTAGTCAGTTCATACTCTCCGTTAATAATTTTTTTAGATGCTTACTAATTCGTTTTCATAAGCAGTTTTAGGTTTTAAGCAGTGTCAAAACGGTACGTTTTAAAATAGCTACAAACAGTTTTGAATCTATTTTTTTTACAGAGTATACATTCATATGTTATTTAATTGTGGTTCAAAATTTAGAATGTTTCGAGTTATCAATATTACTTTATGAGTTTTTTACGATCAGTGCGCAGACTTGTTTTCGCCTTGATTCATTTTACAATAAAACGTCTTGTTTATATAACTACAAAATTCTTTTTGACCTAATTTTTGTACACGACCTATTTCTAATGTTTTTGGTATCTAGTCCAAATCTTAGAATTTTTGGATGCACAGAGAATATATTTGGAATAAATTTCAAACAGTGCGCAGAATCATTCCAAAACAGTTTTTGTTTTTAAAAAGATTCAATATGGTTTTCTTTTACTTTAATTTGTTTTTATTAATAATCTGAGCATATTTTGTGTATGCTTCTGAAGTAAGAAGTTTTCCAAATACTATTTTGCTTTTACAGTAATTTTTATAGATTTATTTGTCAAAAATTTATTTAATCGACCCTAAGGGTATTTTCGTAATTTTATACATTCAGCCGAAATTCAGAAATTTTCAGAACCTGAGTTTTTTTTTAGAATTTTTTCGACAGAAGCTTAATAATATTTTTCATCGATTAGGTTCCGAGTCGCTTAGCTTTCCCGAGCCGTCTAGTTTTCTCAAGCCATCCACGATCAACGGTCGTACTTTCCGAAATAAATGTGAGAATAATCTCACTGCAACACATATTAGTTCAAAAATAAATTGAATGTTATGTGATATGAATTATTTGCGTGTTATGTGATTTTGCTGTGTGACTGTTTGGAATGTGTGATATGATATGATATGACGATATGTGACTTTTTAAGTATGCTATCTATGATGGCGGTTCTCTTGCGGTTAGCACGTCTTTTACTTCTATGTATGTTATCATGTATGTTTATATCTTATGTAGCTCATGCATTTAATGTAACAAACACGAATAATAAGATAAGTAAGCAAGAGAGTCATACCGCCTCGAGCTACGGAGGTGATTAGAGGAATTTCTCGAGCCGAATTACGGGCTCACATAGAGAGTTCCTCATATGTTTATGTTATATGATGGGGCGTTCTATGGGAGGTCGCATCCCCATGGTTCGTTCCAAAGTGTACACTGAAATCGCTACGGCTACTTTAGGGGACCCCCGAATTAAAATACGATAGACTTTTAATAGGGTATCTCATGTCATAGTTTAATTTAAAATACTAATAACCGGTTCATGCATTTTTATTACTTATGTTTTGTGAGTTATAGTTATTCTCGCTGAGCGTTAGCTCACTCTATGTATATACGTATGTGTTGTAGGTAAACAACATATGAACACATGAGGAGGGTGGATCAAGGGCGGCGATAGCGAGAGGGTTGGGTTATGGTTGTCATTTATGAAAATAAAAGACTTACGCTTTGCTTTCAGTTTTTAAATAATCCAAACCCAATGTTTTATTTTTCATGGTTTAAGTTATGCATTTCAATTATTTTAAGGTTATGACTTTATTTATGGTATTATTTTCTATCGTATTTTTTGTTTTAATTTTTTATTATGCAGCTTCGATTTTTTGGTTTTTCTCGTTCATCAAGTTTTAAAATGAAAATTTATTTTTAGGTCACGATTTTTCAAACTTTATAGTTTAAGTTATGTTTTTTTGAAAAATTACCTCAAATTTTCTAAAGTTTTAAAAAGTAAGATAAGTAAGAGGGTCCGAAAAGTCGGATCGTCACATTTATTGTCACGGAACTGATTCATATAGTGCGTTGACAACCACTTTGACGTTGCGAACCTTCAAAAACAAAATAATATAGGAATCAGTTAACTAAATATAATATGTACCTATTGGTGTATATTACACATAATATGTAAACTAAACAAAATATGTACTTGTTGGGGTTAGTCCTTGCACATGTATGCTCTGGATAGCAGATCTTTATTAGTAATGACACATTATTCCCTATGAGTGAGGCATAGCAAACCCACTTACACTTTGGATCTCTACAACAAGCCCTGACTCCGTTTGGATCATTTTTTTTTTGAAAAAAAATATGTTTACATGCGTGAATTGAATAGTCCCTAATAGCATCTTTGAAAACATTAGCATTATGGAATACTAATCTCAGTCTAAAACATGCTTGACCCATGTCAGTGTCCTCTATGATATCAGGGAAGTTAGGCAATACCTTCTTCTTCTTCTTCTTCTTCACTTGATGAACTTTAATGCATGATCATGTTATACTCATCCTCGTAGTAACTTTCATCATCTGTTTCCATTTCATTATCACTAAGGACATTTTTACCTTTGGCATTTAGAGTTGCATCTACAACATATCTATCCACAACCACCTCATCTTCACTGGCCTCATAACCACTTTGTTCTTCAATGCCCTCTTCATCATCACCAGACTGTTGATTATCATCACCATCAAACTCTATCTGTGGATAGATATTTGAACAATGCACTTGGTTCAGGTTCACATCACCAACAACCTCTTCATTATCATTAGCAACAGGCACTTGGTTCATGTGAGAATGAACAACAAGCTCTTCATTCACATCACCAACAACACATGACTCTTGACTCTGATTACCACTAGCAGGTACATGAGGCTGTTCACCACAAGGTTCACTAACAGTTACATGAGGCTCAATCTGTGGTCCAGGGTGACCACACCATATCTCAACACAACTTGACTCAAGTAGTTCTACAATCCTTGTCAGCAAAGACACATCATCTAAACCGTGGTCTACCTCATTACCAATTCTAGTCTTCAAATAGTAAATAGCTCCCACCGTGTACCTAAGCTCTTGTTTTAAAATACCATCTAATTCCACTATAGACAATGTCACAGCGGAGATAAGAAATCATACCTTTAATTTACCTCCACCCACGATTATTGAACTCTATTTCACCACATGGTGAAACACACAAGTAAACAAACCAGATCCAGCTACTGTAAACAAACATTAGATAACCCATTCAGTATTGAAACAAATAGAGTATATGATAAAAGGCAATGATATCAAATTGAACAATGGCCCATATGTAGCCGGGTTTTATAGACATAGTGGAACATCAAGACAAAAAATAGTTAACAATGGAACATTAAATATTCAACAACCAACTTACAAAAAACAAATCACCAAAGTGGTCCATAGAATAAAATACAAGCTTTAACTCTTTTTCACATATACCATAAAATCCAAAAGGCATTTGATGTGGTCCCTATAAAAAATACACCATTTAACTCTTTTCCATATAAACTATTGCTTACCATATTTTGGGATTGATTTGTTGACTTCTTTTGGATTCTCTTTACAGTTCGAAGGCGATTCATTTCTCCTCCCTGATGAGCTAGGTAATTTCTTCGCATGTGATTTTTTCGCATTCTTCGATTTGTTTGTCATTGTTCAGTTCACGAAACTTAGAAGAATAAGTTCGTGATTTCAAATTTTGGAACTGCAATTTAAGGTTTCTGATTTTTTTTGGGTTGTTTATGATTTTTGGGTTTTATTACGATTTTACAAATGAAAAAAATAACAAAAAAGATAAATATATTAAAGATTACGATATTACCCTCTAAATGAGGTCCATGTGCAACACACGTGTTCAAAAAACTATCAGAATCGATAAAATATTGATTGAAGGACGATTTGTAAAAATCTTGAAAAGTACGTGGAAAACGGTTGTCCAAAAATACAAGGTGAGATAGACATTGTTACAACTCCTATAGTTCTGGTGGCAAATATGAAATTTATCATTCAATTAATAACTATTATTTTATTACATATAAATATTAATAATTTTTAATAACTTCAAGAGGTAACTATTTTGATCTTTTTTATAATTATATATATATATATATATATATATATATATATATATATTATATTACTAAACGTTATATTTGTTTTTGCTATTAGCAAAAACTATTTTAAAAATAGTTTACCAAACATCAGAGTAGTAAAAGCAAAATATAAAATCACTTTTTTAAAAGCAATGTTCTCTCTCCCTCTCTCTCTAAGATCCCATTGTAAACACACGTACACACAAAAACCTGTTTAGTATTAAAGGTGTTCATAAAGTCTCAATTAATTGACGACTAACCATTAGGCAATAAAGGTATTTACGATTTTCCACATAATATTATTAAATGTTATAAATAGGCAGGAACAATTTACACAATAAAATAAAATTATTAACTATTATCAGTAGACATGAACTATGTTGTTAACCATCAATTAACTGCTATTAACCAGCGACCAGATTTCGGTCCAACGACTGGATAGTGATTAGTGCCAACCGGGTATATTTTCAAGGGCAACTTGTTGACCCAAGTCTAACGACACTCGATGCACCTCGATCGTACTTAGGACGGCTCTGATACACCTCTAGCAAGGTTTGAAGCTATACAAGAATTTTTCGACGAGTTCTTGATGGGAGGAAATATGGTCAATACAGTATTAAAATAAACTATTCTCTAGGGCTTCCCGTTAAAACCAAAATGTCTTAAACGAAGGCAAAAATCAAAGGTGGTGAGCGTTTGAAATTTGGGTTTGAGAGAGAGAGAGAGAGAGAGAGAGAGAGAGAGAGAGAAATGAAAGGAAATAAAAAAAAGATGGATAATTATTATTGAATTTAATTTTTAAAAATTTCATTAATGCTTAGCAAGTGGGTGGGAAATACAATGGGAAAATAAGTAAATTTTGTGATCAATTTTTTGGTTAATCAAAATGATTGATAATTAATTATAATTAGTTAAATCTTGACTATTTTACAAACTTGTAGCTTCAAAATGGATATATAACTAGAGAACCCTAATAATATTGGATTATACAATTTAGTTATTTACTTAATTTTCAAGATATTGGATGATACCCAATATATTTTTATAATATCTATTTAGCAACGTTCATATATAATCTTATAAATATATTTTTTATAATTTTTTTTTTATAATAATAAACTTCACATTATATATCGATTTTTTGGGTAATTTGTTAACGGTTTTCCATAGAAATTCTATTGTTCCATAAAAAAGTTTAATTGAGCTACATCATTTCAAATAATTCAACGAAAACGATTTTCATTAAAAGTTTGACATTACTACATAGCCAATGTTTGATAAATCTTAGTTAAATAACCACTTTCAGATGTAAATCTTAGATAAATAGCCACTTTCATATACCGAGCGTTGGCTATTTACTTAAAATTTACGTAATAAAATGACTATTTATCTAAGATTTACTAAACGTTGACTATTTAGCAATGTCAATGACCCATAGTACCCACAAAATGATTTTTTCATGGAACAATGTGGAGGTTTGTCGGAATTTAAAAGTTTGCATATAATTTTTCATATAGCAGTTGTTGTCAATGGTGCCCACAAGAAGAGTTGTAATATTTATATTGTACATTTGATGTAATAAAGTCTCATGAAGAATTTCGTTTTATTGTTTTGGCACCTAGGTCCTCATTTGACATAGAGTTTAGCTCTGCGACTTCAAGACTCGTTCTTAAGTCGTAGTGTTTAAAAGTGCCCACACACTAATTCCTTTTATTTCGAGTGATTTAGTGATATAAACTTTCGTGGTTGCTCGAGTTGCCGAGGAAAGGAAGAGAGACGTGCTGCGAGGGAGACGAACGTTTTCAACCTTCCGAAGGCTCATCAACGTTCAAGCTTCTAAAGAGGTTAGTAAATTTATTATGCTCATATTAGTTTTATTTACATGTGCTTGCTCTTTGTCTAGGTTAATCAAAACTGTTTTACTTGAAAAAGAAAATTTTTAAAATTCCGCCGCTTAACGAAGCGTTAAACTTTTTCTTAAACCCTAGATCAATTCCGAGGAGTGAGACACCGGCCCTCGGTATTGTCTAGTCTAAAGAGAAATTAAGGTTTGTCAACTTTTCTAAACCATCGCTTTTGGAGCAGTTTACACCCGTCTCGTCACATTGTGCCTCCCCCATCTCGCCGGATTCACCACCCCTATTCCGCGACAGATATTTGCTCCAATAGTAGATCTCGAGTCTCCTGCCCCTCTTTTTGGTGGTCACTCACTCGAATCCGATCACACATTCGATGCCTCCATCTCCGACCCTTTCGACGACATCGCCGCGATCGTCCTTTCCCTCCACCTTCTGGCTTCATGGCCCATTCCGCCGAGACCCCTCTCATGCATTGGTGGTTGTTGTAGTTGTTTCTTATAGTGGTTTTTTATTTTTTTTATTTTTTAGAAAGGATATCAGTTTTAGGATACGAAATCATTTTTGTCTAGCATAGTTTACCTTTTGTATATCGTTTGTGTAAATTTTAATGCTTTGTCCATTATATATTGTGGTAGTTTTTTGTGTTCCAAAGATGTTTTAGTCATCTATCGGGTTCTTAGTTCATGTTTTTTTTATGGTCTTTTTGGAGTGTCGAACATTTTTCTCCGCTGTTGGTCATCATCGAGCATTTTGGTTTGTTCACTAACTTTTGAATATTTTTTAAAGAACCAATGAGTTGCTCGAATTTTAAAATGATCTATATTTCATTATAGAATTTCCCACACAATAGATTTTCATTCGATTCTAGCATTGAATCATCATTGTTTTTTGAGATCTCATTCTATCTTATTAAAAGATGTAAAATGGTTGCACTATTGGGTCTTATATTCATTATCTATTGAAAAAGCCTTGAGTTACTTTTATTATAAAATAAAATAAAATTAATTTAACAAATATTTTAATATATTTATCTTCAATTTCCTTAACTCTAAAACTTTAGAATCTTCACAAGTTATTTCTATCTTCAAAAAGGGGAAAAAAAAAAAAAGAATCTCAAGTATTTATTTCAATTCAACAATTCAAAACTAGGTCAAAATAATTTTCAATATAATATTAAATAAAATGCCCGTCCGGACCCAAAGCCAGCGTTCCGTTTTAGGGTGTAGTAAAAGAAACCAATTTCCCTAAGAAAGGTTTTCATTGCGATTGTTTCAGAGAGCCGAATAAGTGAACGCCATGGCTCACGGCGGCTTTGGCAAGCGAAAGGTGAAACCGGCTGGTCGGCGATCGAAGTCTCTCGGGGCTGAGAAGAAGAAGCCCAAGGCCGTTTCTCTCAAGAACCAGATTCGCTCCGTGGAGCGAATTCTTCGTAAGGTATATCATTTTGTCTTTCATCGATTTCTTGGTATTAGGTTTTGAGGTTTAGAGTTAGGGCTAGGCTTTAGTTTTCTCGAGCAAAGGAGGATTTTAAGTTTTTGATATCCTTGGTCACTGATAGAGCTTTGGAGTTCATTTTCTTTTGTTTCATGTAAAGAATGTAACTTCAGTACTTATAGCTCATCATTTTTTGAATATCTTGGGAGATTTTGGGTTCTGTTGTTACTCTAGAGAGGTTTTATCCATTGGTCATGCTATTTTTTGGAAATTGGGAATTTCTCTTCGTTGCTAAGACAAATTTTCAATTCTTTTTCTTATCTGAAGGATCTTCCAGGTGAAGTTCGGAAAGCACAGGAGGCGAAGTTGGAAGGGTTGAGAAAACAGCAAGAGATACAGAATCGCCTTGCCATAGAACGCAAGATATTCTTGCACGACAGGAAAATCAAGTTTTTCGGTATTAATCTTTGCAATCAATGCCTTTTTGTAAAAAAAATATTGACGAGGTCTTTTTAATTTGACTGAGGGCTGTTTGTTTCGTTCAGAGAGAAGGAAGATAGAGAGGAGAATCCGGCGTCTAGAGAAGCTCCAGCGTGCTTCATCGTCGGGTCAGCCACAAGACCCGGAGATTCCCGAGCAGCTTTCTAACTTGAAAGAAGATCTTGAATATGTCCGGGTAAGCTATCTACACAAGCTTTGTGTTTACTCTGTATGTGTTATAATGTTATGAAATTGTGAATGTCACGACTCATGAGCTTGAAATTGTAATTTGCAGTTTTTCCCGAAGACAGAAAAATATGTTGCACTATATACCAACAATGACGATCAGGTCGTGGTTGATAAGAGAAATAGACTGCGTGAACAGATTAAGGCCAACTTAGTTGCTGCTGCGGCGAGTGGAAAGGATTTGGAAGGTGACGACCTTAGCCAAAAAAACAAAAAAAAATAATAATTCATGATGTTTTTTTTTTTCTTCGTAATTATTTATTGTTGTTTCTGTTGAACAGAGACGGGAAGCGAGGATGATGGCCTGTTGGATATGAGTGAGGATGATTTCTTTGTGAGTTCGAGCGATGAAGCAGACGCGGATGATGAATTGACAGACAAGAGTACAAGGTTTGTGATGCGATTGCGCTTACAAAGGCTAAGATTTTTAGGACAAGAAACAATTTTTATTTGTTTGTTCTCGAATCTTCGCTAGCAGTCTTCTATAAATAACGAGAATCTAAAAGTTAAATGCTTTATCCGTCTTTTATCTTTCTTTTATTTCCCCAGGGAACAAGCATCCAGTGCTTCTGGAAAAGCAGCATCCGGAGTATCCAGCGACGAAAGAAATCAGGTTTATTATCGAGTTGATCAGATTACATGAAATATTTATTTTTGTAAGGAAGGCGTCCGGTTTAAAACCGTTTTCTAAACCGGACTGGACCATTTTGAATGGTTTAGAAAAATTGAGACCGGACCGTACCCGACCGTTTAAAAGAATAACCGGACCTCGTTAAAAAACTATTTGTTGTATTTTATTTTATTTTTAATTGAAGAAGAGAATAGCTAAAAAAAAATAAAAAAAATTATAAAATATTAACAGAAACATTCTATTAATTAACATGTTCTACTCAAAAGAGTAGGGATTAAATGTCTTTGAATTATAAAAAAAATATATGATGATCTTAGAAATGTCATGTCCGGTCCGGTCCGGTCTAGACCGTGGTTTCAATTTTTGAAACTGGACCGGACCGTTGTAGACCTATCTTAAAGACCAGACGAGGCTGGATTGGATTGAAATTTTTTTTTAAACAAGACAGGCGATTTAAAAAATCGGTGGCTGGTCTGGTTTACGGCTTTTCTCACATCCTTTGGTAGGCTATATATACATACATCATATGTATGAAATCCTTACGAAGAGCCGGTTTTATGTAGAGACAGATCTCGGCTAGAGCGTTAATGCCACCTCCGCGGCCGTCGAACAAGCCTAATAGTTCGAGTAGTGGCCGTGCGAACAAGTCAAAATTTGCTCCGTCGACGAGCAAAAACTACTCGAACGAGAGGGGATCTGTGTCCACATCTTCGAACAGTACGAGCGGTTCTTCCTTCAAGCCCAATGGATCCTGGAAGAGCACCAGCGGGTCCTCATTCAAGCCCGACAGATCCTCGAATTCTGGGACGGCCCACGGTAGCAATTTGAGCTCCAACTCCGATGCTCACAAGCCCCGAAGAAAGAGGAGGCCCAAGAAGAAGAAACAGCAGGTTAGTTAGTCTCAACATGGCTTACTTAGCTTATAGGAGTTTAAATTTACCTGTGATTGTTCACTAGGTAAGTTTCTCTGGGAAATTAGAATGTAAATAAGTTATCAGAAACAATTCTTGATTATCTAGCAATCTAGCTTTTTGGAACTTAATGTTTTGTAAAATAGCCAAAGCTCCACAAAATTTCAAGAACTAGACAAATTTAAGGAAAAAATCAAGAAAGCTTACAACATTCAAACCTGAGTATGTTATCAACCCATCTAAATTTTGTTTATTATTTTTTTTTTTTTTATATAATCAATGGTTGGCTATTTTGCTAAAAACAAGTGACCAACGCAGCTATTTTAATATAGTAATCTAGCCATTTGAAACTTGGGTTTATGTAATCGCTAATGTTTCACCATCGTTAAGACAATTTGTCAAATTTAAGCTTAAAGTTCTCTCTACATTCGAACTTGAATATCCTTTAGTACTAGTTCACTAGAAAACCTCGTCTTTTTTCTAAAAGGTTTAACCCATGTGGCTATATTACTATACATGCCTGTAGTAATCCTTTTTAGCTTTAATAGGTTTGTAAACTTTTTTCCCAACCATTAATTAAACATGTGATTATTTCTGGGATTCACAGGCGTGAAGAGTGACTTGAAGTTTACCTTGCTTTCCAAAGCAGCAGCATGGTAACAATCAGGAACGAGGGCTTGATATACTGCTCATTGTAATATTTATTTAGAACCTATATTCCGAACTAGGTTTAGTTTGTTTCGACAATTGATTTTTATGACTACGAAATCTTCATATTACCTGCGTCGTGTTGGATATGGTTATTAATCGAAATTCACATGCAGATAGAAAAAAGAAAAAAAATTATCCCGGAATTCAATGGTGTTACTGAGTGAAAAATTTCTCCCAGATTTCTATGGGGAAAAGAAAAAAAATTATAGAAAGTGTATATTAATTTTTTTATTATAAATTTTTTTTTTATCATCAAACGCAGCTGTCATTGATTACTTCGATCAAACTAATATTGCTTTATCAAGACGAGGATATCCTAATTAAGATTTGTGTTTCGGTTGATAATCCAAACCATTTTTTGGATGAATAGAATTTCCAAAGCAAATTTTGTATTAACTGCTCTTAATAAGATGAATTTATATACTGAATTGATTTTTGTCCAGATTCACGATTAGTGACGATCCACTCACGTGTTGACACGTGACAACGAACTGCCACGTGTCAACACGTGAGTGGATCGTCACTAATCGTGAATAATTGTCACGTGTCAACACGTGAGTGGATCGTCACTAATCGTGAATAGGGGCAAATAGCATTGCTCATTTATATATTCTAAAGAGAAATTTGATTTACATACTCAAAGAGAAACTCGCAAAGCTTACATCTTGGAATCTCACGTGACAAAACACTACACTATATTGCACATATTTGAATAACCCTACACATGCCAAAAAAAAAAAAAAAAACACACACACACACACTAAATTACCCTTATTTACATGTTTTGGACCACTTTTTCAAAAATCTTCGACCATTTTAACTTATTTCGAATATTTTTTCCAAATTTTGACCAATTTACTATTTTTTTTTTACGATTTAACAAAATTTTGGTCGAAATTTAAAAGAGTTGTATTATATAAAAAAACTCAACCTATATTCAAAAGTTGTTAGCTTAGTGGTTAACAAGTATGTTCACCGACAACATCCCATCAAAATTTATTTTATCTTTAGAATGGTGATTAATGCCGTTTTCTAGATCAACACTCGAGTTACACGTGGCGATGTAAGGAAGACTTGGGATGCCGAATGAGGAAAAGACTATTATTATGCATTTATAAGGGAGGTCAACAGAAACCGGATCTAAAATGATTGAACAAATATTTTATTATAATTTATTAATTTGAGTTAAAGAGATAAGATAATTTTCATAAATTAATTTTGATATATGAAATAAATCCTACCTACTCTACATAGTAGTGATTGTTAATGCCGTTTTCGATGTCAGCGCTTGAGGTACACGCGGCAATGTAAGAGGCAAGCTCGAGATGGAAAAATGCACCGTTAAGGTCGTTAATTGTCACTTTTTCGGCGTTCTCGAGAGGGTCGTGACTATTTTGGGCGCATCTAAAATTTCACGATCTCTAAATGGTCCTTGGAATAGCAATGAGAATGGAGGTCGATTTTCATCGGTCACGAAAAGATTGTGACGAATTGGAGTTAGACCCGAAAAGCCATAATTTTTACGGGAGCCTTAGGAGAGACGGTCGAGGTGGAGGTGGTGACGTCTTGATATTATGTTTGTCGGAAAGTTGATTTTCCGGTCTCCGTCACCTAAGCAAGACAAGCAAAAAGAGCTAAGAGAGCATGAATGGATTACCCCCGACACGGGTTCTGATGCTCAACATTAGTCCGTGGAGCTAAATGTGAAGTGTGAGTCTTTTCTTGTCACTAGAGGGTAGAGATAGGTAGTGAGGAGTGAATGAGTGAATTTTGTCAGATGTTTGCATGTAAAGAGAGATCTTACCTCAAAATGGTGTTTGAAGGTGATATTTATAGAGCCTTTGAGGCCATAGGGGTGGGCGACTTGGTGGCCAAACAACCACTTTGGGCAAGATTTTGGCTACTTTGTGAAAGGTTTCGGCTACATGGGAGAGATTCGGTTACTTGTGCCTGATTCGGCTACTTTGGGGGCACAATTCAACTACTTTGGGGGCACAATTTGACTATTTGTAGACACAATTCGACAACTTCGAGGCCACAATTCGGCTACTTCAACATCACGATTCAGCTACTTCAAGGGCACAATTCGGCCACTTTGGGGCCATAGTTTGGCTACTTCAAACATTAAACACAATGCAATAGTTTTCCTCTACAAACATTACATGTCTTTTGATTTGTGTCGAATATTCAATAATTTGATTTAAATCAAACCAAAATACATACATTAATTAATAAGTTTACAAGTTAAGTATGCTCGTGATTATTTTAAATCTCACATAATATATGATTCTGAGTAAATTGTAGGCTGATAATTTATTTGATCGAGTATTTTTTTTTTTTTTTTGAAACGATTTGATTGAGTATTAGTAACGTAATGAATTATATCATGTCCCTCAAAAGCATGTCTCACGTTTTGACTTTTAAGAATGCTCTTAAAAGTCATATGAAGGCGCCATGTTTTTATGGAACTTAGATCATCTATCCCCAAATAATGTCTCCTATCCTGTCCCCCAATGACATTTTGACACCTTATAAACCCTTTTTTTAATTTTCTTAACACCGTTTCTTCACTTTTGTATCCCAAATAATTGAAATACACGCCCTGTAAAATCCCAAATTTAACTTATTTTAAAATTTAAAATTTCATAATTAAATGTGAAATTCTAAATTATAAATTAGAGCTCTGTGTGAAATATGATTATAGAGATTTTTTTCTGTCTAATCTTTAATTTGGAATTTAAATCCAAAGCAACGTATTTGGAGTTTACACATATATACTTACATTTTAATTTAAATATATATATGATTATTACATAGGTACATACAAGAAAGAGTGAATAAAAATAGTTATATTAAGAATACATATATGATATATGTTATATATGAATTATATATATACATGTTTTTTTTTATTAAACGTATAGGAGATCAATATATATATATATATATATATATATATATATATATATGTTATTCTATTTTGTGACGTTAGGATATATATATATATATATATATATATATATGTGTATGTATATATATGTATGTATATATATCGTAAGATAAAAGAAAGAAGTCAGTGTGTGTATGTGTTTATTTAATAATAATAATAATAATAATAATAATAATAATTAATATATTAGGAGTAAGAGTAGGATTACGTTTGGGCTTTTAGGGTTTAGTCAAGCCTTATATATAATCATCCAACGCTTTTCTTTTCACGCTTCCGCTCTGCTCTCCTTTTCCGTTTTCTCTTATTCTTTGGAAATTCGTAACTCTAGTTAGGCAACTCAATACTTGAAAAAAAAATAGGTATGTATTTCGTCTATCTATTTCGGATTCAATAAAAATCGTTTCTTAAAACGCTTACCGTGGTTTCAAAAATCGTTATTTTGCATCGACTCTTTTTAAAAAAAGCTAGGTTTAAATTTCTTCTATCTAAATGAAGAAGTCAAAGTTCTAGATTCACTATGTGATATAGACAAGACCTATTGGTGAAGTACTAAGTTATGAAGATGTCATGAACAACTTTGTGAAGATCTCATAGATATGGAATTCATGTACAAGATTGCTGAAATGCAATGTATATCACCTCGTGCTTTGTTCCTTGGAATGTGATTAAATGAACTGGCCAGTGTCCAAATTGAGTCATTACTTTTTTTGGATGAATCAATGTGACTTGTTAGCTCCTTGTCAATACATTGTTTAACTTATTCACAAGTGACAAAGGAGTTGAGGAAATAACAACTAGAATGGTAAAATGGTAATTTTATAAATCATATCTAGTTGATGATATTCATGAAGGGTAAACATAGGTAATATTCAATGAATCCACTCATCACAATTAAGTAGAATTTTTTAGTAGAAAATATATTCATTTGAACCGAGAGATTTTTAATGTCAACTCTTTAGTGGAGTCAGTTGACATTAAGCTAGAACTTGGAAAAGGTTTGTGAACTTTTGTGTCCAAGTATGCTAGCTCAAGCTTTGTTCATTTGGATCCATGAGGTCACTACCACATGTCATTAGAGTAGGATTAGTTAAACTAGTAGCTAAATCAAAACAAGTTCAAATGTTGAACTACACAAGTTTTAAGAAAATTGTCTAAAGGGTAATTTTGTCTTTTTGGACATAGGATGGTACGAATGTCAATAAATAAGTTTTTTGACATTGTCATATGATGACAATAAATTCATGTCACACGGCCATACTAGTACGATGAAGGAAGAAAAACAAATGAGGAAACAAATCCAAGTGCGATGAAGGCTCATGTTGGACGTGCAAGATGGGAGAAAGAGGAAACAAGGATTTGCTCATGAATATGTGATATTAAATAGAAATGAGGAAACTAAATTTTCAAGGAAAACCTACTCCTATAAATACCCCACCTCATTCACAATTCACAACACACAATTTTAGAGATTGAGAGCTTCTCTATCTAGACTTGTTGGCCGCCCATCTCTCTCTCTCTCTCTCTAACCCTTCTTGTTCTTTTGTTTTGGCACCTAGGTCCTCATTAGACCTAGCATTTGTTTTAGCTCTTTGGCTCATAGACTTGTTCTTGAGTCATCGTGTTTAAAAGTGCCCACACACTAAATCCTAACCACACTCAAAGACTCTAGTGGTAGAAACTTTCGTGGTTGCTCACAGGTTCAAGAAGACTAGTTCGAGAGGCGAGCTGGGTGGGGAGACGAACGTTTCAACCTTCCAAAGGCTTCTCAACGTTCAAGCTCATTCGATGTTGGTAACGAGTAAAAATAAATGTATTTTTAAAATTTTAAATTATATGTTCATGCACTTTGTCTAGGTTATAAAAATGTTTTACGAGTTTTAAAGAAATTTTTTATATTCCGCCGTTTGCTAGAAGCGATAAATATTTTCTTAATCCTAGATATATTCCAACAAGATACTCATCATGAATCTCCATTTCCCGAACAACATGGAGCAACAGAGAATCCTAACGGTCTAGCCCCCGGACCTCAGTCAGCGGTTCAACAAGATCTTGCGGTACTCGTTACTGCATTGCTACAACGTATCGAAGCCCAAGAAGCGGAGATACAAGACTTGAGGAACCATCTTCCCCAAGTGAATGAAATGTGGAAAAGGATCAACAAGCACCACCAGCACCTCCCCAGAATGTACCTCAGATGGGCCAAGTTGTTGTGACTGATGATCTTTTCGAAAGGTTCAGGAGGATGAGAGCCCCAGATTTTGAAGGATCGACTGATCATTTAGTGGCTTATGAGTGGATGCCAGAGATGAAGGGGATCTTAAACTTCATGAATATCTTGGAAATCGAGAAGGTCATATGCGCATCTTTTGTTTTGAAGAAGGATGCACGATACTAGTGGGAGGCAGTAGCAGCTAGAAGAGACACACACGCTATGTATTGGGATGACTTCATCGAGGAGTTCAACAATAAGTATTTCAACATGGCGCGATGAACACTCAACAAAAGGAGCTTAGGAGTTAAAGCAAGGCACGATGATTGTGACTGAAACTGTGAGGAAGTTCAACCAGCTGGCAAGATTATGCCCTCACTTGGTTCCGACCGAGTCAGAAAGAGTTCGAAGGATGATGAGAATGCTCCGACCGGAACTGGCTCTAGCTATTGACAGTGGAAGTAATCCACCATCCACTGTTACAGACTGTCTCGAACGCGCAATGCATGCTGAATACCATTTGATTCAAGTGAAGGAGGAGCGAGACCAGTACATCAAGGCACGGAAGAATGAAAAGACTCAAAGTAGAGGAATAGGCAACGATAAGAAGTCCGACCAGCCTCCCTTCAACAACCAAGTCGGCAAAGCGCAATATCTCGAGAATGAAAACGGGAAGAAGAGGAACCATCTTGAAAATAGTGGTAATGCCAGTTACAAAGTCAAGACGGAAAATGAGTCATTTCCGAAGTGCAACATATGTCGGAGGATGCACCCAGGAGAATGTAAGATGAGCAGTATACTGTGTTATAAGTGCGGTCAGCCAGGACAATTCTTCAAAGATTGTCCGAAGCAGAACTTTGAGCAGAACAATCAAAATGGGCGAATCAACTACACCCAAGCAGAAATTGAAGCGCCATAGATTTTTGAGGGCCGAGTAGAAGCACCACCACTAACTCAGACACCACTGCCACCTCAAGGTTACATTTACACCTGCACTAATAGCGATGTCCTAGCCAACACCTCGAATGTAGTAGCAGGTCAGATTCTTTAGTCTGTTATGACGTCTTTGTATTGTTTGACTCTGGTACAACACACTCCTTTATTTTCGTTAACAAAGTTACGAATTTAAACAATAGTATAGAGAAAAATAGAAAAGTTTTCAAAATGGACGTACGTTCCAGTGATATTTTATTATCAAAGCACTATATAATAAGAATGTCAATAATAATTAGAGGTCATAAGCTAAGGATCAATTTCTTTTTAACCCGAGACAAAGATATTTTAAAACACTGAGAATGGTTGCTTGTTATTCTTTTTAACCCGATTCTTTTTGTAAAGTTTTTTTTTATTATGTTTCATGTTCAAATAAATTATTTTTAACGATTTTCGAATGAATAACTATTTTTAAAGACGTTTCAAAATTTGCGTGCAGACATGATTATTTAGTAAACCCTAAATTTTTATGATTTGTTCATTTGCTTTGTTTCTCAAATTTTCAAACCGATTCTGACTTTATCGATTCAGAACTTTGTGTTCAAAATAAATTTTCCTATTTACTGGAAGTTTTGTAGATTTTTCCGCATTGAATAATTTTCTGTCTTTTACCCGAGCGTTATGGGTATTATTGTAATTTTCATGCTAGGCTTGTTTCTAAAATTTTCTAGCGACCCTCTTCAGTTTTGAGAATAATTTCCAGTGGGTATTGAATCAAATTCTTTCTTTGTCTGGCTAGGTCCCGAGTTGTCTAGTATTCCCGACCCATCCACGATCAACGATCGTATTCTCCAAAGCAAAGGTGAGAATAATCTCACTACAACACGGATTAGTTCAAAAAAAATATTTGATGAGTATATTACTTATGACATGATTTATATGTAGATTTATATGCTCAAGTATGTGTTTTGTGGTTTGTGATTTGAGTGAATTATGATTTGCAAGTTATGTGATTATGCTAATTATTAGATGTTTAATTAAAGTAGTGATTTATGTTTGGTAACCTATGTGATGTTAAGTTATAGTAGATTTCATAATTTACATGTTTTATTTTTTTAGTCATGTTATTGTATGAGCATATGTAGGAAAGTCTTATGTCTCATATCATATATGTTTGTAACATAACCTTCAAAGTGAAAAGATAAAGATAAGCAATGGAGTCTTACAACCTTGAGAGGTTTTAAGGAGAAGTTTCCCCGGCCGAGGCTCAAATGGAGAAATTTCTCGAGCCGAGGCCCTAATATTTTTACTAGCTAGAGCAAATTGTGGGACCTTGTAACCCAATATCTTTGTCTCTACAGTGCGCACTGAAATATGTACGATTACCCTAGGGGCACCATGAATTAAAACTTCATATAATCCATAAAAGAAAGATCAAGTCACCGTTTAGTTTTAAAATACTAATAACCAGTTCATGCTTGCTTTACTATTTTTATTTTGTGAGCTTTATATTATTCTCGCTGAGCGTAAGCTCATTTCTTCGAAAAAAATATACGTCTATATTATAGGTAAACAACTTGCAAGGAACTGAGCAGGACGGACTAGCGACGTCGATAGCGAGAGGGCTGGGTTATGGTTTTCATTGACAGAATAAGTCTTTCGCTACAAGTCTTTAAGAAATAAATTTTAAAGTTTTTATTTTCAATTATTTCAAAGTTATGAAGTCGCAAAGAGTTTTCTTATTTGGTTGAGATTTAGATTATGGATTATGTTTTAGTATTTTTGCCGCTATGTTTGGTTTCAAATCCGTATTTTTAATTTTTGGTTAAGTACTTCTTATGAAATGTTTGATATGCAATCTTCATATTTTCTTAAATGCTTTTGTTTCTTTTTAGGATCGTTAAAATTTTGGTTCGCCTTGATTCGATGTGTTTAAAAAAAATTCCTCCAAGTTTTCTAAATAATTTTCTAAAGTTTAAAAAGCAATTAGAGTAAGACGGTCCGAAAGTCGGGTCGTCGCACACACGTTATTCTTTTTCTTTCGATCAGCCGCCAGAGAAAAAAACGTCAAGACCATTCGTCGCTCAACCTTCGCCGTTGCTCCACCAGTGGAAAGAAAGCTGTAAGAAATTATTAATTTCCATCTCGACAATGGTGAGAACCGTTCCTTAGACCATTTCATGGAAAACTATCGAAGAACGTTCAGATCTATGTTCACTATTGCTTCTTCTACGCAGATTTCTTCCAAAACTTCAGTGTGGCGGAGACATCACAAAACATATGGGCGGGAGACCGAAGTCGTCAAGTCAGATCTTTACAGAGAAGTTCCTTTGGAAGAGCATTCAAGGAGGATTAGGACGTCGGAGGCAGAAGTGGGACAACGGCGAACGACTTGTTGGAAATATGGTTATAAATGGTATTTATTTACAATTGTATGGCTGATTTGTAGCTTAGATTTGAGTGGGGTCTACTCATTGGAATTGACTAATTCCTACGCATTCTTATTCCTCGTTGTGATGGATATAAGGTTGAATGTTTATTTGCCAAAATAAATGCTATATTGAATGAGAAATTGATACTCAAAATGGGTTGCAAAACACCAATGTTGTGAAGGAAATGAAATGTGTTGTGACAAACGTGTGTACGTTATGACATCGAACATGGGTATGTGATTCTATAGTTATATGTAGATGACATGCTCATTGTGGGAAGCAATAATCGTATGGTCCAGTCCACAAAAGATATATTGAACTCAAGGTTCGATATGAAAGGTCTGGGACTTGCTTATGTGATTTTGAGGATCAAGATTACACGAACTCCCAATGGAATTGTCCTGGGTCGATCACACTATGTTGAAAGGATGATTCTGGAGTCTCCAAAACTCCATTGACATTAGTCAATGATTGTCTAAGAATAAAGCTGAAAGCATCTCTCAAATTGAATATGCTAGAGTATTAGGTAGTGTTATGTACTTGATGAGTTGTACGAGACTTGGTTTAGCGTACACTGTGAGTAGACTAGCTTGATATACGAGTAATCCAAGTGCTGAACACTAGAAAGCAATCGTGAGGTAACTGAGATATCTACGATTCACTCGTGATTATGGTTTACACTATACGAGATATCATGAAGTTATTGAAGGTTTTACTGATAGGAGTTGGATATCTTATATTCAAGATTCGAAATCCACTAGTGGATACGTATTTATTATGGGAGGTGCGGCTATATCTTGAAAACCCTCCAAATAAACTGTGATTACGAGATCCACGATGGAATCTGAGTTTGTTGCGTTATATAAATGTGGCGAAGAGGCTAAATGGCTTAGGAACTTCATGGAGGATATTCCTGATTAGACAAACTCTGTGCCTACAATATGTGTATATTGTGATAACCAATCTGTTATTTTGTAGAGCCCATAATGTGATGTATAATGGTAATTATAGACATATCTGTCGACGACACAAGACAATTAGACAACTTCTCTCGTATGGAGTCATTAGTATTTATTATGTTAGGTCCAAAGAGAATACTGCGGATCCGCTAACCAAAGGGTTAAATATAGACCAAATAGAGAATACATCTATGAGAACGGGGCTAAAGCCCATGGCAAATAAATCCAAGGCTAAGGAAACTCAATCATGATGACTGGAGATCTTAAGATCTTGGTTCAAATGGATAACATAATCGTCGAAGGTGATGTGAGGTCACTGTGGGGGTATAACCCCAATCCTATTCGTATATTAAAACGGTGACACCCGTACGGGGTAAAGCTTTGAGCTTTTAATGATTCTATGAAATTGGATATTTGAGATTTCGAATGAGTAATGCGGTATTACTCCTAGGTACAAGAATCACCTATGTGAGAGAGAAGTGGGGCCGCTTTGAAAGATAATTGATTTGGCTTAATTTTTTAGAAACTGTTATAGAACCAGGCAAATGTCAAGGCTGAAATGAACATAACCATTAGACTGAACCTGTGTCAGGAAAACATCAGTGGGGGATATGTTTATCGCTTATACAAAACAACTAACAGTTCAAGGACATCATGTCTACTGAGTAGTCTATAAAGATGACGTATCTTTCAGAGGGAAGGTTCAAAGACTCTGCCTACCTATTCTATACTGGTATTGACCGTAGAATCTATCACCACATCGAGTCGTGTCGTGTCTTTTTATTGTCTGGCTCAATTTCATTCATGTTGGGGGGTGTTGGAAATATTGTAATACATGGTATTTATTTACAATTGTGTGGCTGATTTGTGGTTAAGATTTGAATGGGCTCCACTCATCGGAGTTGAGTAATTCCTCGTATTCTTATTCCTCGTTGCAACGAGTATAAGATTGAATGTTAATTTTCCAAAATCAATGCTATATTGAATGAGAAATTGATGCTCAAAATGAGACATTTATGGACAATTTCCTACATCTTCTTGGAACTATTCAAGATGTGCATACATTTTTCTTATTCATGAAAAGTCCAAAGTATTGGACTTGTTCAAATCATTTAAAGCCGAAGCTGAAAACTAACTCAACAAAAAGATAAAGAAAGTTAAATCTGACCATGGTGGTGAGGACTATGGTCAATATGATGGCTAAGGTGAACAATCTCTGGGACCTTTTGCGAGATACCTAGATTAGTGTGGTATCGTCCCACATTACTATGCATGGGTCATCCATAATGAATGGTGTTGCTGAAAGACGAAACCGAACTCTTAAGGATATGGTAAAGAGTATGATTAGTCATTCAACCTTGCCGGAATCACTCTGGGGAGATGCACTCAAGACCGCAGCCTACATTTTATATAGGCTACAACTAAAGCTGCTGTTAGAACACCTTATGAGCTTTGTACTGGGCGAAAGCCTAGTTTAAAGAACTTGCATATTTGGGGATATCATGTTGAAGAAAGGCCTTATAAGCCGAGTGGAAGGAAATTAGATCCCAAAATAGGTAGTAGCTAATTTATTGGGTACCCTGAGTGATCACTGGGGTATAAGTTTTACGATCCTAAATTAAAGACAATGTTTGAGACGAGAACTGCAACGTTCTTTGAGGATATTGAGTCTGGTGGTAGAAATAAAGAAAGACTTTTGTCTTTCAGGATGATTCGGACTCAACAATTCTTATCGAGGAAAGTTTGATTCATATTCCTATTCCTTTTGTTAATGTTCAGGATTCTGTTCCTGCCCTAAATCAAGAGCAACAAAACATCGTCATTTAACTACATGAAGTACAAACTCAACAACCTCAAGATCAAGTGCATTTGCGGCGATCCACTAGAGAAATGAGAAATGCTATACCAGATGATTACATAGTTTTTCTTTTAGAAAAGGGGGATAGTTGTTTTATGATGGAAGATGACCCTGTAAACTTCCAAAATATCATGAATGATACAAATTCTATATAGTGGATTGAAGCAAGTATAAGTCTATGCAAGAAAATAAAGTTTGGAAAGTTGTCCCGTTTCCTGAAGGAAAGATACCTGTTGGTTACAAATAGATATTTAAAACCGAAAGGGACTTGAAGTAGCAAACTGTTATACACAGAAAGAAGAGATTGACTTTAAAGATACATTTTCTCCAGTTTCATCAAAATACACTTTTCGAACAATCATGTCACTTGTTGCACAATTTGATATAGAACTCCATCAAATGGATCCAATATATATGGTGTAACCTGAAAACTTTGTGTTGGGAGACCCAAAGAAGATGGTTTGCGAATTGATAAAATCCATTTATGGGCCAAAGCAAGCATCTTGTCAATGGTACCAGAAATTTTATCAAATGATTCTCTCGTATGGTTTTCAGATGAATGTTGTTGATGATTGTGTGTGTCACAAGTTTAATTGAAGTAAACATATGTTCCTGGTTTTGTATGTCGATGACATACTACTTGGCAGTTGGCACTAATGAGAAAATCATGTTACATGAAACTAAGAAATTTATATCAAATCATTTTGAGATTAAAGATCTTGGTGATGCATCTTTTGTATTAGGAATCCAGATTTACCGAGACCGTTCTTGAGGTTTAATTGGATTATCACAAAAGCGCTACATCAATAAAGTACTTAAAAGATTTGGCATGCATGATTGTAAACCAGGAGACACCCATGTCGCTAAAAGAGACAAATTCAGTCTCAATCAATGTCCAAAAAGAAATCTTGAGATTCAAGAAATGGAAAAGATTTTCTATGCTTCGGCAGTTGGAAGACTTATGTATGCTCAAGTTTATACACGTCCAGATATTGCGTATATTGTTGGAGTTTTAGCCAACTACTTAAGCAATATATGTATGGATCATTGGAAAGCAGCCGAACGAGTCATGGGATACTTGAAAAGAACAAAAGATCATATGCTCACATATAGGAGGTCAGACCATTTGGAGATCATTGGATATTCTGACTCCGATTTTGCGGGATGCTAAGATAGTAGAAGATCCACATCAGGCTATGTCTATCTGTTGGGTGGCGGGGTTATATCATGGAAGAGTGCAAAACAGACTCTTATAACTTCATCCACCATGACATCATATTCGTAGCATGTTATGAGACATCCAATCATGGTATATGACTGAGAAATTTTGTCATAGGGCTGCATATCATGGAAGGAATTGAAAGGCCACTTAAGCTATATTGTGAAAATAAATTAGCAGTAATGTATTCCAATAACAACAAGAGCTCGACGAAGTCAAAACATACCGACATCAAGTTCTTAGTTGTTAAGGAAATAGTGCAAAGTGGGCAATTTTAGATAGAGCATTTTGGTACACACTCCATGATAGCAGACCCTTTTACAAACACACTTCTCATATGGGTGTTGTAGAGCTTCAGGATATCTAGATTTGGTGGGAGTTTGTTTATTTATTTATGTTGTGTGCTTTATATTTTAAGTTGTGTGTAAAACACATATTTGTGGTTTCTGATCAGATTTATTGCATTACTTTATTACACTTTGCATATTCGGGATAAAATTTGTTCTCTTTACAGTAGGAGCAGATAAAATTGAAATGAATACATCACTTTGAATATAATTTTATCCACCATATATTTATGATTAATCTATGTCATTTGATTATATTGATATATGTGACCAATTATGTGTTTAGTTGTGATTGATACAACGAAAACAACTTTGATCCTATATTGATGTAATTGATGGACGAGATTGTAATATGTCGCATCATAATAATGACAAACATTTTTTTAGCGCGCTAAGATTGACACATTTATTTAATACATGTGTAGTACAGTGGGAGATTCTTATAATAATTTTGGGACTACTAATGTCATTAAATAAATGTGTTAGGTCATTATTAATTAAGTCAAAATTGATGTGATCTAATTCATAATAAAGTTTATGACTTAAGAAAATATTAACTTGTCATGATGTTATTATATAGATACTGTCAGTTCATATTTTTTCTAGCAAAAAAAAAATACACATTTGAGCCTCATCGGCCAAAGACAAAATAAAAAGCCTAACATAATCTCCAACACACACAAAAGCATATAAAAAGAAAAGGAGACATTGTTGTGGAGATGTTTGGCTGAAGAGATGGAGATGGCTACAAAAGTCAAAGAGAAGATTTTCCTCTTCTTTCTCTCCCACTTCTTCTCCAACAACCACAAAGAAGAAAAGTCTTCACCTTCTCAAAATGTTGTCGATGAAAATCAGCAACGTGGAAAGCTTCGGACGGTTCGACCCAAGGTCGGACCAAGTGGCCGCACCCGAACCAGGCGTGGGAACTCAAAAATCTCGAATTGTCATTCCTCTAGTCCGGAGGTATTCTCATGGGAGAGAATGGGTTAATGGGGGGTGATTGTACTTCTTGTGAGCTGCCTACGTCCGAGTTGCGGGATCAAGTCATAACATAGTTCAATGCGAGTGTGTTCGCTATGTGAGGCGCGAAGCTGAAAGGCGTGTTCGATGGAGGAAACAGAGTGCGGAGAAATCCTCGGCGATGTTTCCAGACTCTAGAATCGAGTGACCCGAGAGAGAATGTGTGTTCTCTCTTGGAGATAAGGGAGATTCTCAGTAGAGAATCTCGGGTGTAGCCGTGCGCGGGAGATTAAGCGCTCGATTAGAGAAACTGCGTGCAGAAAGTCTCTGGCAGTATTTTAGAACTCTAAGAGCGAGTAATCTTGAGGAGGAATGAATGTATCTCTGACCCTCTCTAGGGGGAGAGGGTATTTATAATGGATGTGGAGGCCTAGGAGGGCCTCTGGACGCACTTTAAGGAGCGCGCGGTGGAATTTGGCGAGCGAGCAGAGCGGGAGCAGGCCGCGTGCGTGCCGTGTCATTTATGGGGCGCGGCACGCATGCTCATCGGCGCACGTGTGCGCCTCCTTTTTTGAGGCACACGTGTAAATGGGGGCTTCTAGGAGTGCGTTCCCCACACATGTCTGCGCGGTGCATGAGGCGCGTGGCGCACAACCTTTGTTATGCGTGGCTACAACGCGAGCGAGTGTGGGCTCGCCTCGGGCCCATTTCATATGGGCCTTAGCCTTTGTGGGCTCTGTTGAGATTTTTCATGGCCCGACCCTTCGATGCGGGATTCTTCGTAAGTCACGAGAAATTTAATAATTTCCGAAAATCACCGACAGCACAAACCATTCCCACCACTACACACACAAAGTGGGAATAGAAGAAAACATCATCCTCACATGTTTCTTCCACTTGCTTGAAAAGCCATACAAACACAAAAAAAAATGAAATATCTTCTCCACCAAAAAGTCATGCTCACGTAAAATAAAAAGAGCCACAAAATCTACTAAGTCAATCTCTTCCTTGATATTACGTGGCTCAACCACGTCTTCACCTTGAGTCGGATAGAGCGATTGACTGAGTTGCATCTCTAGTAGCTCGAATAACTTACGCTCCCCAGTCCGTGGTCTCGACATCTGAAGAATGCCAACCTACAAGACAACAAACAGTTATAAATATTTAAAAGTTAGAGATGTTAAGGTATTTAAGCTCAAAGTAATTACCGTTTTTTTTTACTAAAATCTTATCGACGTCCTTGCGAGTGACAACCTGGGTGCTGGACCAAGAATTCATCCTCGGTACTCGGACACCAACATTTTTGCCGAACTGCTGACCAATCTCCGGGATAGTCTCATACGCCCAGTATTGCACGGCGTGCAAATTTTCCGACAAAGAATACTTAGCCTCCTTCTGCACAACATTCTCTTTGGTGAATTTATCCTTAAATCGCTCGTAGTAGCGCGAAAAATTCACCGATAGGGATGGCAAAGTCTCGGCCTACATGATGTTTCCCCATGGCATAGAATAGAAGAACGAGTAACATAGCAATTCGAGTAAGGCTTTACGTTGACAAGAAAGTTGTTCCCACCGGTCATGTGACGAGAGCAACAAATCTCTTCCCCATCTACACAAACTCAAGTTCACCTTCTCGAAAAGCCACATGTAGAAGAAAAAAAAAAGAGGAAAGTTTTGGCTCTCTCTCTAAAAAATCCACTCCCACATAAATATAAAGAAAAAAAAAAGAAAAATAAAATCTTCTTCCACTCAAACTCATGAGCAAATCCACGGCGAGCCGTCATCGACTCCACGAGCCAGAGTTTCATGGCGAATCCCCACACCAAGAATCCGACCATGTTCCGCCGACTCCCGACGCTGGAGACTAAGTGACACCTACCTCCGGGCCGGCGAGCATCGCAAAGCTCTGTTTCGATGAACCCTCGCGAAGCACATGTGGCTGGCGAGCCACCGCGAGTCCATGGCTGGCGAACCGACGCGAGTCCGAGGTTGGCGAGCCTCCGCGCAGATGTGGCTGAAGAGCCGAGCGAAGACCTGTGCCAGCGAACACCGAAGAGATGTGGTCGAAGAGCACCGTGAAGAAGTCGAAGGTTGTTGTCAATGGTGCCCACAAGAAGAGTTGTAGTCTTTATATTGTACATTTGATGTAATAAAGTCTCATGAAGACTCTTGCTTGTAATTGCTTATTCATTAATAAAAAGTTGAAACGTTCATTCATTCCTTCTTGTCTGTTTGAAGCATTATGATAAAACTTTAGTCTTTAGTCCATAAAAAAACTAAACAACTTACGAAGAGACAATGTAGATTTGCATGAACAAACTCTTCGTAGTTTTCTTAAAACGATATATTCGCAATCTATGGGTCAAAGGACTATTGACCTCAGCATGATTGTTAGGAGAACCTATGATGTCTGGTTATGGGGCATTGAGAGTTGGAGACTCTATAGTTCTTCTAGGTATCTTCCGAAGGTACTGAATTGACTAGTGTACTTCTAGAGACAAGATAAGAACAAACCATTTAACCTCTTATGTCTCGAAGTCATTATGTATGAATTGCATCGTGCTTACCTTAATTCTGAAATGAGACATGCCATTTCACAGCTTACATATTCTCATTTGAGAAAGTCAGAGTTCGGACTCACTATGTGATTCCGAATAGGGCCTATTGGTGAAATACTAAGTTGTGAGAATGTCATGAGTAACTTTGTGAAGTTCTCATAGATATAGAATTCATGTACAAGATTGCTGAAATGCAATGTATATCACATCATGCTTTGTTCCTTGGAATGTGAATAAATGAACTGGCCAGTGTCCAAATTGAGTCTTGACTCTTTTGGATGAAACAATGTGACTTGTTAGCTCCTCGTCAATACATTGTTTCTAACTTATTCACAAGCTACAAAGGAGTTGAGGAAATAACAGCTAGAAGGGTAAAATGGTAATTTTGTAAACCCCGTCTAGCTGATGATATTCATGAAGGGTAAACACTTATAATATTCTGTGGATCCGCTCATTACAATTAGGTTGAATTCTTGAGTAGAAAATAAATTCATTTGAACCGAGAGATTTTCAGTGTCAACTCTTTAGTGGAGTCAGTTGACATTAAGCTAAACTTGGAAAAGGTTTGTGAACTTTTGAGTCCAAGTATTTAGCTCAAGCTTTGTTCATTTGGATCCATGAGGTCACTATCACGAATCACATCAAGTAGGAATAGTTAAACTGGAAGCTAAGTCAAAACAAGAACGAAAATTGTCAAAAGGGTATTTTTGTCTTTTGAGACATAGGATGAAATGAATGTCAATAAATTTTTTGACATGGTCATTTGATGACATGCATCACTCGGCCAAAATTATATTTATTGGGCCTTGTGGATTAATTTCATTTCGTAACAATTTTATTGAAAATTCTCAATGGGCCTTTTTCATGTTGTCATGAACAAATGAAGGAGCTTCTAGAAGCCCCTTCTAGATATGAAATGGGCGCCTACTACCCAAGGGAAAGAGAGAATATTTTATGCATAAATGTATCAAGATACTTGCCAAAAGAAAAAGAGGAAACAAATTTCCCATGCATGCATGAGGATATTCGGCCAAGAGAGAGTCAAAGGCAAGGCATGGAACAAAAAAGGAAACAAATCCAAGCCTTCTAGAAGGCAGCCTTGGCCAAGCATCTCAAGTGGGAAATGAGGAAATTGGCTCATGAATATGTGATATTCTATAGAAGAGGAAATTACCTTATTGAAGGCAAAGCCTCTCCTATAAATAGGAGCCTCATTCCACACATTTTATTCATCCAAGTTTAAGAGATTTGAGATACTCTCTCTCTAGAACTTGGCCGATCCTTTCTCTCTCTCTCTCTCTCTCTCTAGTTAATTTTCGATTTTTGTTTTGGCACCTAAGTCCTCATTTGACGTAGTGTTTAGCTCTGCGACTTCAAGACTCGTTCTTAAGTCGTAGTGTTTAAAAGTGCCCACACACTAATTCCTTTTATCTTGAGTGATTTAGTGATATAAACTTTCGTGGTTGCTCAAGTTAACGAGGAAAGGAAGAGAGACGTGCTACGAGGGAGACGAACGTTTTCAACCTTCCGAAGGCTCATCAACATTCAAGCTTCTAAAGAGGTTAGTAAATTTATTATGCTCATATTAGTTTTTATTTACATGTGCTTGCTCTTTGTCTAGGTTAGTAAAAACTGTTTTACTTGAAAAAGAAATTTTTTAAAATTCTGCCGCTTTCCGAAGTGTTAAAATTTTTCTTAAACCCTAGATCAATTCCAACAAAGGCAAGTACTACGAATTCTCGTGCCAACGAACAATGGAAAATTTTGTGTGGGCGAGCGTCGACTAAACGTGGCCGAATGGCCGAGCAAAGACTTGTATCGGCGAGCACTGCAAGCCTCTTCGAAGCTTGAGACCAGCAATCCATTGCGAGTTCAAAGCCAACGAGCCTCCAAAAAGCACAAAATTGAGAGTTCGAAATCGACGAGCCCCGAGCAAAGACATGGAGTCCCCGACAGACTGCTCATCTAGGTGACGAGGCCCGAGTCACGAGACGGAGTCCACGACAGACCACTCGGCGAGGCGACGGGCCACGAGATAGTGTCCCCGTTGGACCAATCGGTGAGGCGACGGACCACGAGATAGCATCGCCGATGGACCACTCGGCGAGGCGACGGGCCACTAGATAGCGTCGCCGATGGACCACCTAACAAGGCGACGAGCCAGGAGATAGCGTCCCCGGTGGACCACTCGGCAAGGTGACAAGCCGTGAGATAGCGTCCCTGATAGACCACTCGGCGATGCGACAGACCACGAGATAGTGTCCCAGATGGACCACTCGGCGAGGCGTCATACCACGAGATAACGTCCCCGACAGACTGCTCAGCGAGGCGACATGCCATGACATAGCATCCCCAATGGACCACTCGGCGAGGCGACGGGCCACGATATAGAGTCCCTGATTGACCAATCTTCAAGGCGACAAGCCACGAGATAGCTTCCCCGACAGACTGATCGGTGAGGCGACAAGCCACGAGATATCGTCCCCCAACGAACCACTCAACAAAATGACGAGCAATGAGACAAGCGAATCTGAGACGGACCACTCAGCGAGGTGACAAGCCACAAGACGAGCATGAGATGTGTACTCGGCGATGTGACGAGCCACGAGACGGGGTAGTCTCTGACGGACCACTCGGTGATGTCATGAGCAACGAGACGGCGTTCCCGATGAACCACTCGGCGAAACAAATAAGCCCAACACATAAAATATATGTTGGCATTGGTGCCCACAAGAAGAGTAGTAGTCATAACTTATATACATTTGATGTAATAAAGTCTTACGAAGACTCTTGCTTGTAACTGCTGAATAATTAATAAAGAGTTGAAACTTTCATTCATTCTTCCTTGTTTGTTTGAAGATTCATGATAAACCTTAGTCTTTAGTCCTTAAACAAACCTAACATTAAATGAAGATTCAAATATAGATTTGCAGGAACAAACTTTTTATGTTTTTCTTAAAACATAATATTCACAATCTAAGGATCAAAGGACTATTATTCTCAGTATGATTTTTAGGAGAACCTATGATGTCTGGTTATGAGACATAGAGAGTTGGAGACTCTATAGTTCTTCCTAGGTTTCTTCTGAAGATATTGAATTGATCAGTGCACTTCTAGAGACATTTTAAGAACAAATCATTTAACCTCTTTTGTCTCAAAGTCACTATGTATGAATTGCATCATGTTTACCTCGATCCTGAAATAAGACATGTCATTTCATAGCTTACATACTCTCATTTGAGAAAGTAAGAGTTCTAGATTCACTGTGTGATATAGACAAGACCTATTGATGAAGTACTAAGTTATGAAGATGTCATGAACAACTTTGTGAAGATCTCATAAATATGGAATTCATATACAAGATTGCTGAAATGCAATGTATATCATCTCATGCTTTGTTCCTTGGAATGTGATTAAATGAACTGGCCAGTGTCCAAATTGAGTCATGACTTTTTTTGGATGAATCAATGTGACTTCTTAGCTCCTTGTCAATACATTGTTTAACTTATTCACAAGTGACAAAAGAGTTGAGGAAATAACAACTAGAAGGGTAAAATGGTAATTTTATAAATCTCATCTAGTTGATGATATTCATGAAGGGTAAACATAGGTAATATTCAATGAATCCACTCATCACAATTAAGTAGAATTTTTTAGTAGAAAATATATTCATTTGAACCGAGAGATTTTTAATGTCAACTCTTTAGTGGAAAAGGTTTGTGAACTTTTGTGTCCAAGTATGCTAGCTCAAGCTTTGTTCATTTGGATCCATGAGGTCACTACCACATGTCATTAGAGTAGGATTAATTAAACTAGTAGCTAAGTCAAAACGAGTTCAAGTGTTGAACTAGACGAATTTTACGAAAATTGTCTAAAGGGTAATTTTGTCCATAAGGACATAATATGGTATGAATGTCAAAATAAGATTTTGGACATTGTCATAAGATGACAATGTGAATTAAGCCCACACGGCTAAGTATGGTATTTGGGCATTGAGGATTGAATTTGATTTTATGGAATTTTATGTGAAAATTCTACATGGGCTTTTCTTGTATTGTCATGAACAAATAAAGAAACTTTTAGAAGTTTGTTCTAGATGAGAAATCCGTGGCCCTCCATAAAAAAAAAGAGGAAATTATTTTGTGCATTGATGTATGAAGATACTTGCCAAAAAGAAAAAGAGAAAACAAATTTATAGCATATATGTTATATGTTGGACGGCCAAAAAGAGAAAAAAAGGGAAACAAATTTCCAACCTTGGTATTATTATGATAGGAATGGGAAATAAAGATTATGCTCATGAATATGTGATATTCAATATAAAAGAGGAAATTACCTCTTCAAGGCAATCCATTCTCCTATAAATACTACACCTCATTCACAATATTGAAACAAGTTTTTGAGTTGAGAACTTCTCTCTCTCTCTCTCTCTCTCTCTCTCTCTCTCTCTCTCTCTCTCTCTCTGTCTCTCTCTCTTCTTCTTCTTCTTCTTGCTCTTTTGTTTTGGCACCTAGGTCCGCACTAGACCTAGCGTTTTGTATTACCTATTTGGCTCTAAGACTAGTTCTTGAGTCATTGTGTTTAATAGTACCCACACACTAATTCCTTTCTAAAATTGAAGACTCTAGTGGTAGAAACTGTCGTGATTGCTCGGATTCAAGAAGACACAAGGAGACAAGCTAAGTGGAGAGACAAGCGATTCAACCTTTCTAAAAGCTTCTCAACGCTTAAGCTTCAAGCGAGGTTGGTAATTACTGAAAAACTCATTATAGTTTTATTTTAGATTATATGTTAATGAACTTTGTCTAGGTAGTAAAATCGTTTTACATGTTTTAAAGAATTTTTTATATTCCGCCGTTTGCTAGAAGCGATAAATTATTCTTAATCATAGATCTATTCCAACATCTACTAGTTGACATTATCCTGAAACCTATTGTGCTTTCGCAGACCAACTTAATATCTTGCATTTTCTCTAGAAAATACAGCATTTCATTACCACAGTCATCACGAAACTATTCTATTTTGTGACCACAAGGTCACAAAATTTCAGCATTTCGTGACCACAAAGTCATGGAATTTTGGTGTTTCGTGACCAAGTTATCACGAAAATAAAAAATTTCGCGACCACTGTCGTCACGAATTCTGCATATTTCATTACAATGGTCACGAAGCTTCCTGATTTATAGACATCTTTGTCACAAAATTGATTTTTTTTTCAAAATTCGACCAGTATGACTTGATTCGAAGAGAAGTACTGGTTTCCAGCCTGGTGACGAGTGGGGATTGAAATTTTTTTTAAAAAAATTATCTTATTATGAGATCATGAGATATTGACTTGTACTATATTGTAGAAAATAATTCCTCACAAATGTTATCATATTAAAAATCGATAAAATGATATATTTCAAGGTAATGGTATTCGATCTATGTAATTTACGTAACATAACGTGTTATCGCATGATCCAAATGTGTCCACCTCTTATGTATTTAAGGATTTTTTTTTGTTTTTGTTTTTGTTTAAGATACATACCAATTGACATTATCCTGAAAACAATTGTTATATCTCGGACCAAGTTATTATGGTGCATTTTCTCTAAAATATAGAACATTTCGTGACCACAATCATCAAGAAACTGTTCCGTTTCGTAACAAAAAAGTCACAAAATTTCAGCATTTCGTGACCATAAGATCACAGCTTTTCGGTGCTTCATGACCAAATTCTGCATATTTTGTGACCACATCGTCACGCAATAAAGAAAACATGGTCACGAAGCTTGCTGATTTCGTGACATCCTAGTTACGAATTTTTTTTTTTTTCAAAAATTCGACCAATACGACTTGATTCGAGGAAAAGTAGTGGTTTCCAGCCTGGTGATGCGTAAGGGTTGAAATTTAAAAAAAAAAAAATTAGAATATGAACCATGTAATCCAATATTGTATGAGATCATGAGATAGTAACTTGTATTATATTATAGAAATATAATTCATCACAAATGTTATCATATAAAAAAATTGGTAATATGATATACTTAAAAGTAATGGTAACCAATCGATGTTATTATTCAAATTTACGTTTTGTGACCACAAAGTCATACAATTTCGGTGTTACGTGACCAAATTGTCACTAAAAAATTATGGATTTCGTGACCACTGTCGTCACGAATTCTGCATATTCCATGATCACATCGTCACGAAACAGAGACAACATGGTCACGTAACGTTTGATTTCGTGACATCCTTGTCACAATTTTTTTCCTTTTAAATTTTGTCAAGTATGAGTTGATTCAAAGAAAAGTAGTGGTTTACAGCCTGGTGACGAGTGTAGGTTGAAATATTATCTTAAAAAAAAAAGTTACCTTATGAACCATGTAATCCAACATTTTATGAGTCGTGACGTGTATATATTGTAGAAATATAATTCCTCACAAATGTTATCATATAAAAATAAGTAAAATGATATATTTAAATGTAATGGTAACTAATCTATATTAATTTTCAAATTTACTAACACAACATGTTATCTCGTGATCCAAATGTGTCCACGTCTTATGTGTTTAAGGAATTTTTTTTTCCAGCTATATACCAGTTGACTTTATCCTGAAAACTATTGTTCTTTCACGGACCAACTTAATATCGTGCATTTTCTATAGAAAATACAATATTTCGTTACCACAGTCATCATGAACTGTTCTATTTTGTGACCATGAGATAGTGACTTGTATTATATTGTACAAAATTTCGATATTTCATGAGACAAGGTCACGAAATTTATTGATTTCGTGAACACCCTGAACCCTAGACAATGTTGTCACGAAATTTAGCAGTTTCGTGATAACATGATCATGAAATTTAAGCCTAAATAATAATATGGTCATGGCCAGTCTTTAAAGAATGTAGCCGCTGAGATCTTCGCGTTGAAATAAACATTTTTAAAAAGGAGATCGGAATCAAGAGTTACGGACTTTTAAAATTTGAGTTTTTTCTTTTAGTCTTTCTCTCTCTTCTTTTTATTAAAATATATTATATAGAAATAAAGGTGGGAAAAATGAAGGGTAAAATTGTCATTACAATTCGGTAAAACGGGGGTAAAAATGAGGAAAAGAAATTCTATTTCATGAACTAATCCTATTTGTGACCTTTTTTTGGGAAAAAAAAAATTGGAATAAGCCTCCAATTTAGTCCTACAATAGGCAAATACTATCTCAAATAAAAGAAGGGGTTTTGGGCCTTTGCCCCACTCGCTCCTTCTTTAGACCATATCTGTTAGCAATGCAAGCGTATGTGGCACTGTTGACCAATATTATATAATTTAGTACATGAGTATTAAGCGGAAAGAGGGTACATCATTCACACTTGTTAGGGGGTATGTATTTCTACAGCCAATGGTACTCGAATTCAAGACCTCTCAACTAACATATGTGTAGAATTACCATTAGACCAAACTAGTTGCCATGAGACGGTATTGATACTTTTGAAAGGTGCTCTATTTGCTCGTAGCTCGCGTTTGATACCCGATAAAGCAAATCTTGGGTGTCGTCGTTTGCCAAGTAGAGTTTCTCGAAATATTCTTTTTTTGCCTTCAATTACATCTGAAAAAGACTTGATAGAAAAGCATGAATATGGACTCGTGTGAGTAGGAAACAGAAAATATCTATTCTTGTTCTATCATCGGCTATGGGCTCGAGTCTAAGAGAAACTTGCCCTTTCATGTTTTTATTTTATAAATATCTCATATGTGTATATATATATATATATATATATATATACATATATACTTTTGCATTAAAGAAGATATTGATTTAATAACAAAAAAATTGGACATCAGAGCAAAAAAAAAAACAAAAAAATTGGACATTCACGTCCAAAGTCCAAATGACAAGTACTTGAAAACGACATTATGAGATATGCGAAGCTTAAAACGACAAACCAGAAAAAGTTTCTGTACCCGTAAAGAGTATAAATGATAAAATCCAATAACTAGACGCCGTGTGGACTGTTCTTCATTTCCATTGGCCATTAAGTCGTATGAATTCTCCTAGCAAATAAAAAAAGTCGTATGGATTCATAGCTATATTTTTAATGCTTTATATATCGCGGTAAATACGTCGATTGATAAAGAAAGGAACTTTAATGAGCGACGAACAACAAAAATAAAACTGAAATCGAAATCGAAATCCATGGAAGCTCTGAAACCGAAAGCTCAAATTGTATCCATTTTGTTGCTGGTCTTTGTTTTATCCAATGTTGCTGTGCTCAGAGTTCTTGCAGATGGAGTCACTTCCGAAGAAGCTAAACTCCTCAGGGACGAGGTAAAAAATTCCGAATTTGAATTTCTCGTTGATTCCTTGGAGTTTTTGCTAGAACCTTGAGGATTCAAATGTTTCTGGAGTAGTACAGGTTGTCATTTTACTAAATTTTGTCTGCGTATTGTGCTGGGTGTTCCAGTGATCTGTTTTTTTTTTTTTTTTTTTTTTTTATTTACTCTTTAATTTTTAACAAAAAAATTAGATTTGAACTGGCATTGGCAAGTAATGATAAACATGTATTGGAGGAAATTGTTTTTATTAATGGAAGACGAAGAAGATTATGTATTTTCCAAGTAACACCCAGCGTAGACTTGATTATTGTAAAAGTATAAAATACAGAATTGATGATGAGTTGTGCAATTCGGATAGAGTAGCCAAAAAAAAAAAAAAAACATTTAAGTGCTTTAATATTCAGTTCTCAGTATCCAATTTTGCCCCCAAAAGAGTGGATTATGCTTACATATAAGAAATTATAATTCCTGTCTTGTTTATTAGGATGATTTTTGTGTATGCAAATTCTATTCAATAAGTGAAATTTGGCACATGCTTTATGAAACCAAAAAATCACGATGCGTGTGAAATATAGTGAAGTATCACTAATAATACACAATGGTATATCAGTTTCTTTGGGAAATATATTCTGTAGGTACGAGAAATGTTTTATCATGCTTTTAATGGATATATGGATAATGCTTTTCCACGCGATGAACTGAGACCTCTGTCGTGCGGCGGAGAAGACACACTTGGGGGTTATGCTTTGACTCTGGTAAGATTGTAATTAGGAAAAAAGGAGAAATAAACACCTTTTTTTGCCATTAATTACTATTTTATAATTTTAATTAGTCTGTATCTAAACCTTTTTGGCATTGTTTGTCATCTCAGATTGACTCGTTAGACACATTGGCATTGCTTGGAGATCAGGAACGCTTTGCAAGTTCGGTTGAATGGATCGGTAAAAACATTCGGTTTGATATAGTGAGTGATGTTACAATTAGTTTACCGACAACGAGCCTATTATTGAGGCAAATAGTGAATTTGTAGATGCTTTGTGTATGATCAATCGTATAATGCTCTTACCATTCTTCGGTAAAAAAAGAAAGTTCGAATAACACAAATCACATTGTTTTGGTTGTGGTTTTTGTGTCCTCTTTTCGGGATCGACGTGTTTTTTGCATACGGCCCGGCTTTTGGCTAAAAATCAACTTTCATTCGATGTATATTTCTTTTCATTTAATAATAATACCCTCACTGTTTCTGTTAAAAAATTCACATTGTTTTTGTGATAATGACCTTTGTTTTTTTCTTTTTTTTTTGGGTGCTCTGCAGAATAAGACAGTTTCTGTTTTTGAGACTACAATCAGGGTCCTTGGTGGTTTAATATCTTCACATCTAATAGCAAGTGACTCTGCCACGGTACAAATTCAATGACTACATAATGTTTTCTTCACTTAAAACATGTAACTACGATTTTAGGAATTTCAGTTTGTTTGTTTTAGGGAAGCCAAAGAACTGTGATGAAAATGTGTGAGATAGTGAGCTGATCGTTTTCCCAATCTAATAACAAAGCACTTCGTCGATATTTATAGAAATTTCGTTTCAGGGTATGAAAATTCCAACCTATAACAATGAGCTTCTTGACTTGGCAGAGGACCTAGCCCGCCGATTATTACCTGCATTTGACACGCCTACAGGTATTTCTATCTCTCCCATACGAAAAAGGAAAAAAGCCGTTTACTTTGCATTATATTAACCTCGTAGCTTTTTGAGACTGCATTTGATTACACTGGTTTGAATTGATTTTCTAAAGTGTTCTGCAAATCATATCTCTCCAGTCAATTAACCGTTTTTCTTTTCTTACAAACTTTTTTTTTTTGTAGGAATACCTTTTGGATCTGTCAATCTTTTGTATGGAGTTGATGAACATGAAAGCAAGGCAAAGCCCTTTTTACACCTTGCTTCTTAAGTCAACAAGTAACATAATCACAATTTCACAATTGAAAAAAATCTCGACTTTGAAAGTTTGGGTCAAATATCTGAAGTATATTCAATTGCTTTTAGATAACATCAACAGCTGGCGGTGGTACTTTGACTTTGGAATTCGGAGTGCTCAGCCGATTGACTAATGATCCTAGTAAGTGACGACACACATTTTTCTGCCATCTAACCATCTGTAAATTCTTTCCAAGTAACAGTCATGGCAAAAAAATTCACACGGGAACAGATTGTTCACACTGTAGTTCGTTGGTTGCTACTTTTGACTTTTGAATCTTGTTGAGAGAATAAAAAAACAGGGTTCGATGCCAATGAGTCAGTATTGTTCTTTTTATTGAATTGGGTAGTCGCAGAGTGCTCATGAGGATAAAATTATGCGTGTGTTATTCAGTTTTTGAACAAGTTACCAAGAATGCTGTACGTGGAATTTGGACTTGCCGGTCAAAGATTAATTTAGTGGGAGCTCACATTAATGTTTTTACTGGTGAATGGACACAGAAGGTAACATTCTGTTGAGATTAACAATCTAATCAACCAAGCGAGATATACATACACATTGATGATGTTTTTCTTAGTTCATTACAGGGTTGTTTTCTTTTTTGCTTCTCAGGATGCTGGAATAGGAACTAGCATTGATTCTTTCTATGAGTACCTTCTAAAGGTCAGCAATAAGCATTTTTGAATGAAAATTTATTACATTTTCATTTCTCTGTTAATCCTTTTTTTCAGTTTCACAATTTCTGTACTCAACCCAGTTTTTATTTATTTATTACAGGCTTATTTATTATTTGGAGATGAAGAGTATTTATTCATATTTAAAGAAGCTTATGCAGCTGCAATGCACTATCTTTTCAATGATCCTTGGTATATAAAAAGAAATCCTTTATTTTTTCAATCCAATCGCTCTTTTGATTAAAAAAAGATTTCTGGGTTTGTCAATTGAATTTAGCGTGAAGTGGAATTCTGTGTTGGTTGAAGGTACGTTGAAGTAAACATGGATTCTGCTTCTCTTGTTTGGCCATTGTTCAACAGCTTGCAGGCGTTCTGGCCAGGGCTTCAGGTTGTTTATTATTGTTATAACCCGAAATGTTTCGAGTGGTTGATTATCTCTGTTGATATTCACGGATGAAACTGAGTATTAAATGTTTTGGAAGGTTTTAGCTGGTGATATTGATCCTGCAATTCGAACTCATAATGCCTTCTTCAGCGTTTGGAAAAAGTACGGTTTCACTCCGGAGGGTTTCAATCTCGCCACACTCACTGTACAGGTAATTAAATATCTCCCTTTATTCAGGAAACACGTTTACCCGTGTGCCCTTTATGAGGATCCCACTAGTGTTCAGTAAAAGGCCTAGTGATGCGACAAATCAATGTAATATGATCAAGTTATTTGTCATATGAAGTTTAGCCTATCTATGTGAAGGTTTGAGTATAAAAGCTATTTAATTTTCTTACCTCTGGTAACTAGTTAGCAAGGTGTGGGAACTTGTTTTGTTTTCAAAATTTGTTGTATAGGCAAGTCTTTCAAAAAATGTTATGATAGAATCGAATAAATTGAATTTGTCTCATTTCGGCGGCCAATAGTTTGTTCTATTCATATTTTTCTAATGGATATCGTGTTTTATATCCTTACTTGTATTGTATATGCAGCCTGGGCAGAAAAGTTATCCATTGCGTCCAGAATTAATTGAGAGCACGTATTGGCTCTACAAAGCTACTAGAGATCCAAAGTAAGTACAGAATTATCATTTTTTCCCCTTCATATTTTAAGTTGAGAAAATCTAAGCTCTCTTTGAAATATTTTTCTTTCCGTTTCCTCATCCAAGAAAAAAAAAAATGTCCTTGACACGTATTTGTAGATATCTTGACGTTGGACGAGATATGCTGGCTAGCTTGCAATACGGTGCGCGATGCCCTTGTGGATATTGTCACATTTCCGATGTAGAGTTTCACAAGCAAGAAGACCACATGGAAAGCTTTTTCCTTGCCGAAACAGTAAGACCCGTGTTGAGCTTGAGTACTTCCATTTCGGGATCAACATGTTAGACCCGGAAGGATAAATTAGTAATTTATTCATTTAACTATAGATTAGTGTAAATATATGTGGCTTGTTTGTCATGATAGCGATTTAATATTTGGATTAGGTTAAATATCTGTGGCTTCTTTTCGATTTGGCTGCGGGTCCCGATAACCTGGTCGAAACAGGGCCGTACAAGTAAGCATTCTGCAGATCTTAATTATTATGCACTTTGGAGAGTTCTTTGGATGGAATTGAGATTTGCCTTATCCTCTATGCAGGTATGTATTCAGCACGGAAGGCCACATTTTTCCGTCGACCCCACAGATATCTCTAGTCAACGAGCGGTGTTCTTATCTCGGGTCGTTCTGCGAAACCGGCGACGCAGACCGGGAAACCCGTGCAGACAGCACTCAAGGAGCCAACGAGAACCGGTCGTTTGGGAGTTGGGCACGAGGTGGGCTGCGATTGCGGAGAAGTTTTTCTGATTCGATTCCCGTATCGGGATACATGAAGGTCCGTCTCGTACTTACATTCTCAACTTTTGATACTCTTAATTTTTTTGGAGAGAACTTGCATCAAGTTATTTAAATTGGGTTTTCACATGAAAGTCATGCTAAATGGGGAAAGTTTTGGAGGTTTAGATGATAGAACCATAGAAGAACTTACTTCAAGTATCTTCTTTTCAAACTTAATTCCTCAAATATTTGTATTTCATAAGTACCTGATTTTTAAAGTATATTCCTTTATGTTTACATTTTTGTTTGACTTATTTTCTTTCTTTCTTACTGTTTACAACAGTTTCATTTCAAGTATCTGAAAATAAAAAAAATAATGAGGTATTTATGGAATGTTTGAAAATATAATGTATTCTTGGAATTATTTTCTCTTTTTTTAAGGGTGAAATTATTATCTTCAAATGGGGTATTTGTATAACTCTCCCAAAATTACAAGACATTAAATAGAAACGGGCCTGTAATCAGAGAGGGATCGAACTTTTGTGGCGTCATTTTATTACATTTCTTGTTCTATTTCGATTTTCTCTACCATTTACTTTAGTCGTGGTGCTTATTTGAGTACATCATTTTCATATTGAAGGAAAAAAATAATGTAGAAAATCCATGTGCTAATAGCTTAAGGTTTGTTGGTCGTATTAGCTTGTAGAAAAAGAACATGATAAAAATAATAATACTGTTTTTTTTCGGCAGGGTTATTGCCGAGGACTAACTCATGGACAGAAACTCGGCATCACATATGTGGCATCAGAAGCGACACAACAGAAAAACACAGTCTCTACGGACGATGAAGAACCAACTATTTCACATAACCACTTCGCCGTGGTTGTCTCCAACCAGAGTTCGGATCCCGAACCGCCTCAGAACGAACAATCCGACCATGGCTCCGAGGAGGAGTTGGAGGATGAAAACGAAACGAGCGAACCCCAAAAAGAATGACAGACAAAATATTTTTCATCCCAGTAGAAACCCTCGAGAAGAATAGCAGTCGGCTTCGTAATCAAGTCATCTCGATTTCAGCCCCTTATAATCCTCTGCAATATTCTTTTACGAAGGAAAGGTAGTTCAGGGCGAAAATGTTGAGGATTGGACAAAAGGGTCTAACCGATACATACTCTTGAAGGATTAACCGTGAAACTTCGCCGACGCAGTTTAATATACACGAAATTAATGAAAAACAACGGCTCATAGTTTTTTTTGACACTTTTGATTGCTTTATTCGTTCATGCATAATAGGTCTAATCTTGGATTTGAACAGTGATATCAAGAGCTAACGTATAGTTGAAATTCATTTGGTTTATGTTCAAGCTTAAAGATCGGTCTAATTTTATTTCATCTATGATATGCTACAATCTAGTTTTTTTTTTAGAATCGGTATATGTATACATACACAAATCTGCTTAACCACATTTGACAATGCAAGAGCCAAAAACAATGTTATGAAATGAATAAATGGCAGTTCATGAATCAGTGTCAGATTTGTATTAAAATTTTGCATATTTCAAGGAAGTTCTTGAGTCAAAGGGGTAATGTATATACATATAAATATATATACATATATATATATATATATATATATATATATATATATATATATATATAAAACTAAAGAACTTAATGTAACTTGACAACACAAAATCAATGGCATTCAAAGAACTTAATGTAGCATGACAGGACAAGACCATCAATGTGATTCAAAGAACTTACAGAACAATATATAAAACTAACATTCAAAGAATACAATACATGATTTCATTCTTGGCGTATAATAATTTGACGTGAAATGTAAGAGGGTGTTTGGTTTATGGTTTGTCATTAGATAAGTAACACACTTTATACATGTTTAATGCCAATACATTTCTTTAATGCAACATGGCGAGTCCAATATTCCAAAGGTTTAGTTATAAAATTATAAATTAATACAATGGTCTCTCAAAAAGGGTTTATACATATCTTAAGTATATATTAAAATAATGTATTAGAGTTATATATAAGATCATTCAGTCATGATCTTAGTTGTCATTACCTAATGACATTGTACATGAGTCTTAACCTATCACCCTCAAACTATATACTTTGATTCATCAACTGGATTTTGATACACTCATGAACTAAGTGGGCAAAAAAATAACTAGAATATCTTCTTTTTATTTTATTTTTGTATAATATATGTACTTATCTAAAGTTTCGCATGTCAAACGGATATGATCTTCTATCATGATTTTCTTGCAATATCATTAATAATATCATTTTTTTTTCTCTTTTTGCCTTGAGCAAGTAATTGTTATAACGGAGCCATGCAAAACTGAATTTGTATTAATTCAACCAAATAATAAATGTAGAATGTTGTAATATTTTGCGCATTTACTTATTGTTCATTGATATGAGTCATGACAACTATGGCTACATTATATATATATATATATATATATATATATATATATATATATATATATATAGTGGCTAAATTTGCCAGAACATTTCAAAGGACCACCACAACATGTGGTGTGTCCTGATGAAGAAACAAAACTTACCGTATTCCCTAACTTGTGGTGTGGCTGGATTGGAATTTCAAACTCTGCCACTGGCCGTTTCTCTCTTTGTTGAATAATTGGTATGAGCAAAAACATATCATAGTGGTGTTATGAATTATGGCGTACCTTCAAGACGTGTCGCTTTACTATTGGCTCAACACATTCTATCTCATTGCTGTGGAACCAGATCATATCTGTCCCTTGTTGGTCAAGGTTTTACTTTGAAAGCCAACCCCATTAAGGTGTTATTGCCATTGTACTGGCCTCAAATTAATTTCATCTAAATCATGGCTAACAAAAAAAAAAAAAAAAAAAAAATCTTGACTGTCTTTATTATATTTGACAATATCCTTACATTAATGATGAAATGGAACCTTTGATTTCGAAGAGAAAAAAAAAGAATCTTTTGAATTTGATTTCTTTTTAATCAATTTTGTGTTTTTCTGATGAACACTCAAGAACACGCGTGGTATCGGAAGATTGAACACGTCACTTTAAGGATCCATGTAAGTTTTATGACTAACTTAGATGAACCTCAAATTAATGACAGTTCACCTTTTAATTTGGAAAAAACCAAGACCTGAAAAACGGTATCTGTGAGGTATCACACTTGAGAACTTTTGGTGCGTATTAATGACAGGCAATCTAATGCTCAAGCGCGAGATGATATTAGTATAGCTCATAGTGAAATGAGCGTTTTCTAGTTCCCGAAGAGGAGTAGAGATTAATTATTACAATGTCTCACATCAACTATGAATCTTTGTAATGTGTTACGTGTTCGACGATCCTCAATCTTTGAACTAGTTGTTGAGCGTGAGTTATTAGGCCCACCCTTGTAACATGTTATTGGGCCGACAGGTTCATTCTTACAAATTTCATGCCCTAGATGTTCATCCTAGGCGTGAGGAAAATGTATTAAAAGGTTCCACGTCGACTGAGGTAATAAACTCTTTAAAGATATTTAAAAATCTCCATTTTTGAGCTAATTTTTTTAGTGTGAGTGAGATCTACACTTTTAACAAATAGTAGGAGCGAGCGGATGCTAAGAGTAGTGGGCAAAAAACGAGTTATGACGAATCAGATCTGTTAGTGGTGTTTTTTTTTATTTGATTTGTTATTTTTTCTTTGGATAAAAAAAAAAAAACAACGCCATAACAAACCACACTATATTTCGACGGAGGAAAAAAAAAATTAACATGTATTTTTGGATATTGATCATAAAATTAAATATCAATAATTCTGTATATCACAGTTGTGAAGAAAAAGTAATAGGCTTGTTAACTTATACCAAACAGTTCAATTACCTCTCACCACTTATTACTTCACAAAACAGTAACGATCATAATACCGACAACTAAAAAACTGAAAATATCTATAGTCAAGTCCCGGAATCGTGTCAGATCTTGTTTCTTCTAATCTTTTCTTCTCTTTCGTTCACCAAAAGACAAGGGAAAAAGAGGAGATAAAGGAGGCAGATTTTCCACCTGATGTTTGTGGTTAATAAAGTAATTAATTGTATGTGTAATATATCGGGAAACCACATAATATATTCATCAATCCTGTAAGAAAGTATATAAATAATCAAAGGGTATAATTTATATGCAGTATGTATGATATCAATAAAGCTAAATCGGATCCTATGCGTTTATTAGCAACAAATAGTAGCCAGACTCAGACCCATTTGCTTTGTTTAGTTGTGTGTTAGCATTTCGTTGCTTTTTTACTTTGAATATTATTGTCTAAATGAATAATTACGAAGTCCCAAAAATTTACTCATTTCTCGATAAGATTTTCCGGGAAAAAAATAATACAGTTTTAATGGTGTTGACAGCCATTAACATGCCAACTTGAGTATTAAGTATTAACTATTTACATAAGAAATTCTGAAAAAATAATATAAAAAAAATAAATGTAAAAAACAGAGTTGTTGATAAGTTATTTGGTAACACGCACAATTAGAAAGATAATAAATTAATTTTGCAACAGTCTCAAAGCACACCTATGTAAAGAAATTGATACGAATAATATCATTTGCTTGACAATTATTAAAAATCAACTAAAATCAAAATAATGACACATTTAGTATCAAATCGATTACAAATTGGTTGATTTCGTAACACATTTGGTAAAAAACTGGTTAATTTTGTGATACATTTGATACTAAATGTGTCAATATTTGATTTTTGGTAAATGATAAGTAATTTGTATTATTGCTATAAATTTTTTCATCTATATATGACATAATTTTACCATTTTGTTAATTTTACCATGGCTACTAATTAATATATCTATAATTATGTATATACATATTATAGATCGTATTTTAAAGGATGTCCGTTTTTTAAATTGCTCAAGATTCAAAGTATAAACGTGTGGATCGCAATCGTGAATATAGAATGTACTGTTTTTCTTATTCACAAATTCCTCCAAGAGGTAAACCTATTTAGCTTTTTACCACGCAGTAACTTTTCCTTGCTTTTAACTAGATGGGAAATATTAATTACTATTACTCAATGCTCATTATTGTGTCCCTTTGCTTAAGGAAGAAGAATTGCAGGTTCGTGAATGAGTAGTACTTCTTTTGACCCCTTTCGTTTTTGTTAAATTATTTCAAAGGTGAAACATATAATAATGATTATGTATGAGTATTTTGGAAAATCAATTTCACCCTACTTTATTTCCCTGTGTAACCAAATTGGTTGATGTCATTGTCGTCAAAGAGCAACGTATGTGTATTATTATTAGTTATAACGATATTGTTTGGAGGAAATTAATTATGAGGCTTTAATTTAGTTTTTAGTTAAGTCTGCTTATTAAATCAAAGAAAAATAAAATAATTAGTATTCACGACATTCACACAACACATTTTCAAGATCTCTGCCATCCGCTACCAAGCCGATTTTGAATTGTTTCTAATTTGAACCTGATGTATTGTGGAAGAATTTGACCAATTCAGTTTTTAGACCTAATAAAAAAAACAACAAATAATAAATATAGATGCACTTTCAACCTTCCCAATATAAAATCTCCATAAGTAATATATTAACACATATACAAAGTCCATTTTTACCAGCTTAATTTTCCCATGTTTAATTAGCCAGACAAAAATTCAAAATTGCAAAGCGCATCAAAGTATTTATAGTTTATTACATTCACAACTAATGATTACATATATAATTCTTGACAAAAAATACTTGAAACATGATGTATATACTAAATAGATATATTATATAGCTAATAATGCTTTTTTTTTCCCTAAATATTCCATCTCTCTTTCCTTTTGTACAAAAATCTTATGTCAAATGTCTCATACTCATGCGATTCCTATGATCAGCGATTTGATCGGATATCTTTCAGAACAAGACAACGTGCAAACAAAAAATCACATTCCCAAACGTTTTTTTTTCTTCTCCTACAAATGAAAAACAAGCTTTAAAGTTCAAACAACATATCTCTTTCTCTTTCTTTTTCTTTCTTCACCGCTTCTTTGTCTACACATGTTAAATAATAATCACAACATCCTTCTTCCTTTGCTTAGGAGAACCCAAACTTTGCGATGAGACGGTATATATATTTGATATATGCTTTTTAGATCATGGTGTGATTTTTCTCATACACCACACCCTAAGCCTCTTGCTTCTGACTCCTTCATGACCCTCATTCTCTTGCATGATGACATAAACATACTGAAAAAAAAAAAAAAAAATTCATGAGTTATTTATTTCTAAACAAGACAAAAAAAAAATGCCCATAGGTTTTTTTTTTTTTAACAAAAAATATATATTAATAGAAACTTACTTCCATGGAACATCTCCAACAAGCATCCAATCACCATCTTTGTCTTCATAAGTTGGCACAAAATCAGATCCTTTGTAACCTTCTCTCTCAGAATACGCACCTAAAATGACAAGAACAAAAGCTCACGTAAGAACTTTATTACAAATAGACAATTATATGTATTATTTGAACACAATATATTTACGTGCTTACCGATCGTGAACTTGAACATGTCCTCCAAGGCCTTCAAAAGCTCAGGGTAATTATTGTAAACCCTAAGGTCTATCTTCCTCAGATATGGAGCTCCGTCCATACTCACTTTCACAAACGTCCCACAAACATTCTCAGCCTCCGAATTGTTATTAGGGCTCTTCTTTTGCTGACTCATCATCAGGCTGTTCTTCCTGTACGATCTCACCGGTGGCCAACCCACAATCTGTGCCCTATAATAAAATAAAATAAAATTATTAAATAAGCAAACTTTGCAGATTGAGATTTTTTGTATCTTAATTATTAGAATGCTAGAGGGCTTACTTGGCTGGAGGAGGAACTATTTCTTCGTCTTGTTGAGACTGAACAACATGATCAGCTGATATGTTCATAGTGCTGCTCTCTTGGTGACGATCTGATTGTCGTTTCTTGGCGTTTGGTGTCGTATTCACGGTGGAAGATGATTCATCTCGTTCACCGCTGTAATCAGCGTCGTGTGTCCCTGGCAAACCCAGCCTCAGCTCAGTTGCCTTCAGATTCACCATCATTTCGTCCTTATACTCCATGTCGTTTTCGTATTCTCTTCCAGCAAAAGAAAATGCAATGGTTCTTCTTGAGTTGATGAGCTAACAAGTTTGTTTAATAATAAGCAGGGTTGCGTTGGGAAGGGTTTCTATAATGTTGGTGTATATGTGTATATATATATAAGTAGATGATATATTATGGAGAAAAGGAAGATTTTTAATTTATTTTGTTATTTTATTTTGGTGATATTAATAAATTGGGCATGAATTATGGACAAAGGCAAGCTAAGTTGTCGGTAGCAAAAGCAGCACCATTGAGGCGACTTGCCTATCTATTTGGGGGACAAGAACGGGACAAAGCTCAGCCGCCCAAATGGAAGACTTTTATTCGAGTCCACGTGGAGGGACAGGATTCGTTCCTTGGGGAACGCGGGGACGAGATCTCGGCCGTCGGTTTTACGTTCAGGGCACGCCCATGTGAAGCTGTGGGTCCCGCAAAGGTGTTTTGGGTATGGGTGAGGCATGTAGTCATGTGGGGACCCAAAATATTTGGCGCAGTGAGTGTTTTGTGTTGTGTATTTATTTTATTTATGAGAAATTAATTTATTTATTTGTTGGGGGGTTTGTGTTGTGGGGTACGTCACCATGTGTTAGGGCATGTGTACATATGGTCAAGCACCCTGAATCAATCCTCAGATTTTTGTAAAAATTAAAGATCGTGTCTTTTCTTTTTAATTAGAAATATTCATGAGTGACGTGCAATTCAATTTGAATTGAATGTGTGTACAGAAAACGAAAGCAATGTATAACAGTTTGACCATTTCCATAAGAATGTAAGTAGATCTCTCTCTCTCTCTCTCTCTCTCTCTCTCTCTCTCTCTCTCTCTCTCTCTCTCTCTCTCTCTCTCTCTCTCTCTCTCTCTCTCTCTCTCTTCGTTGTAAACTTGTAATTGCGTTGTCTGTATATAAGGTGAAATGTTTTCAATTAGTTTCTTGCACCTTTGAAACTGTAAAGAAGTTGAGCCTTTGAAACAGTACACACACGAAATTCATATTGGTTGAGTTCATGACATCATATATACTACTTGGATTAGCTTTTCTTAATGATATGGTATATTACAAGGATTGAAATAACATTATCGATGGCGTATCAGAACTCAAATTTTGTTGGTATATTGATTTGTCGAGGTATACAGTGAAGAAAATGGTAAATTGTACCGATGAAATTATCGTTAGTGATGTGATAAACTGATAAATATTGAATTTACTTAGTGATATCCAGTAAATAATTATATAAAAATAGTGTTTCACACATAAGATAAAAATGTAAAGTCTACAATACCTTTTCATTACAACACATCACGTTTTGCAATTCAACACATTCATTGGAGCAATCAACTCTTTATTATTTAACGCCCACGACCATAGGCTTGAAATTTAAAAAAATTTAAAGTCGTCACGACCATTGACTGAATTATTTTAAAATGACCAATTTTTTTTTTAATTTAAAAAAATTGACATGATTTTCAGAGTTTTGATAATCGATCCAATTTTCTGCTAGTAATCGACGATTTTCTCGGTATCTAGCGGTTTTATTCTTACCGCTACTGAAAAGTGCCAAAAATCGGTATACTGATTAATTTTCTCCCGATTTCTTTGATATTTCAATCCCTGATATGTTCAGATAAAAAGTGATATGATATTATTATTTTTTTTATTTTGATAAATTCCTTATGAGTTATATGCTTCAATTGTTTTATTCTGTTTTAAATAACTTTAGAAAACAATGCAAGTCAATTTTCAGATTTTTCTTTAGGAGAGATTTTTTTAAAAGAGTGATTCTTGATGCCTATATATTATTTGCATTAATATCATTATATCTTTAAAGGTTCATAATATAAAAAATAAATTATGATAAATCCTAACATTTAGTCTTCTTACATATAAATAGAGCATCTTCAGGCCAGCTAAATTACGGAATATTAAATTTGAAATTCAGATCGGTTAATCTCCGAAAAATTGACATCAATATTACATTTTTTAGTAGGGATGGAAATTTTGCTAGTTAATACCTATTCGTTTCGAATAACGTATATATAGGGTAATACCCAAATAACAAAATTATCATTCCGTACCCAGACATGAGTCGTTAATTTTTTTTTAATATTTAAATACACAATACATATTTTATTGGGGCAATTAGATCAGTAGTCCATTAGCTCACGCTCTTTTTAAAAAATAGCCCAAGATTCATTTTATTTAAAATAATAGCCCAATAGACCGAAATTAATAAAATTAACTGTTCAATTAATTAAATTAACTTCGGCTTGTGAGTTATTTTCATATTAAAATGAAATTCGGTCTAGATCTTTAAAAGGAGGTAAAAAAAATTGGTTAGTTACAACAAATAAAAATTATTAATGAAAATATATCCGCTTAATTATTTTAAATAAAAATTATATATCCACTTAATTAAAATAAAATTAAAAAAAAATCAATTTACAATATCAGAAGTCTATCGTTCATATATAATGTCTACAATATATCAGAATACATTGCATAAAAATCAGTTTATATATATATATATATATATATATATATATATATATATATATATATATATATATATATATAACACACTGTCGTTATGATCTACAATATAATAGATTTATAATACGTATCTATATATTTAGCCCGCTTTCAAACATGAAGCGGGTATATATATATATATACACACACACATTTGTTTCTCTTTCTCATAATCCCCTATTCTCTTATGTTGTCCTCAAAATCTCTCATTTATGGAAGAACCGGCTCTCCTTTGGCCTCACACCAACCTAATCATTTCCCCACCATTGTCTAAGGGATCAGAGCCTGAATATCCACGAACACAGCGGTGTAGGACTTGATCATCCTTTACATCGTCTCCAAGAGAATCTCTCCGTCGATTCCCGTTGCAATTATACCGTGCACGCAAGTGCACGTGTCGGTAGTGTAGATTTGTAAATATGAGTGTCGAACAAACGAGGACTAGTCTCTAGTAAATTAATCTAACTTGATGTGAATTGATTAAAAAAAGATTGGAGAAGTAGAGCAATGGAAAGTTAAATAAATTAAAAGCTAAAAAGCAATAAAATCACGAGAATTCAACAATGGGTAAGTGAGGGTTACGATTTCACCGGAGCTAACTAGGTTGGAGACTTTGGGCTTTAAACAACTAACCTATTTTTATCGGTGCTAATCTCACTCTCTCTAACGTATTTACTACCCTATCTCGAGTGTTCTAGAAAACCTATGCAATTGACGCAATTATATCCCACGTCGCCTCAGCGCCCTAGACAGAATTATTTTGCCTCGCCCCAGCCGTTATTGTGTAACTCTCCATGCCCGTTTGGTTCCCGATACGGAGGCTCTAAGAATCATGCTTCTTACACACACTTGAGAGCACGTTAGAAATACACCAACTAAATAGAATATACCTAACCCGTTATAAAAAAATCACTACCTACCAACAAAGAACACCTCAAACTCGCAAAAACAACCACTATGACCTTTTAATACTCAAACCCATTTTAAAATCATGAAAACAAATATTCCAAACCTCTCTCTGGAATTTCTTCAAACTCGTAGTGGGCATAACAAATTTCAAAGAATAACAAAAATTTCTATTATTTTTTCCCGATTGTGATGTAAACTCGATGAGTGTGCTTTATACGTACAAATCTATCATTTATGAGTGTGAATTTAGCAATTTATCAAGTGTATTTGAGGTTATTTTGATGTTTTTGTAGTGAATTCAGGTCTTATGTGCATATTTGAGCTTCAGGACATCACGAGAGTCAATCAGAAGAAAACGCACTGCTACAACGTTTATCTAAGAGTTGTAGAAGCTTTCTACGACACTGAATTACACAACGATAAAAAAGTGTTGTAGAATCATTTCACAGTAGCTTTTAAGTGTTGTTAAATCCACAATTTGTAGTAGTGACAAAGGTCAAAACAAAGCAAAATAGCACATTTTGAAAAAAGTCAGAGATGAGGATAAAAAAGTCAAGGCTCATTGCGGCGTGGTGAAAACCTGCCACAGATTGCGGCAAACGATGACATGCATCGTGGCGCGGTGGAAAAGGAATGCGGCACTGACGACGGATCCTGAAGTGTTTATTTCACGTTTCTGAGCGAATCTGTGCCAATGGATCTCATTTAATGGCCCAGATAGCTCCGAAAATCAACCCTAAGATTATTTATACTATTTTGTAACTAAAAATACAATTAGCTTTTATTCTAGTTTTTATTTGATTGTTTGGCTACCTTGGAGAACATTTGGAGAAAGAAAAAGTGTTCTTCATTGGAATCGACGCCTCCGACGAGTCTCTTGAACTCAAATCAGTTTGTTTTTCTTTCTTCATTTCTTTTATTTATTTTATTGCTTTTAATTAGTGTTGGACATCATTTAGATTAATATGAATTCCCTTTTTCTTTCATTATTTATTTTAATGCTTTCTATTATTCTATTATGTTTGATGTTGATGATGAACACCATTAGAGACTAAGTTTCTTATGGGGTTGCGATGTTACATGAATTGATACTGGTTAGGGGGTTCGTTAGGGTTAGATAGTGCTTGTTTGCTTCGTTGTTATGAATTGCTTGTCATGAATTATGCTTAATGTTTTCTAGTGCTTAATCACTATTAGAACTGATATATAGGAATTTTTATTTCTTGAGAGAAAACAGAGAATCATGTTTTATTCATGTCTTCATAGTTGACCTGGTTAGTAGAAAATCAGGCAATTTATGTAATCGTTTGAACTCTTGTCGTATTGTGTGTAATTATTTTAATAGGATTAGAGGCCGAGAGGATAACAATCCGTCAACTACATATGTTTGCTAGAACACTCGAGAAAGGCTAGTGAATATTCTTGATAGAGTGAGATTATCATTTATAGGAGTAAATTTTGTTGTTCAAGCCCAAAACCCCCGATCTAGTTAGTTCCGGTGAAATTGTAACTCCTACTTTGGAATCACTACGCGATTATTTAATGTAAATCGTTGAATTTTCTAGTACTCGTGGGATCGATACTGGTACTTCATGTACACTGTATTACTTGGGCGACACGTGTTCTTCCGTGTCGCCCAAGTAAACATGATACCACAAAAAACTAAACACGATACCACAACAAATTTCAAACAAAATCAAGTTTAAAACTTCACCTTTAAATTTTCGGATTTGAAGCAAAATGACCACATAGATGTGTTGTTGTTGGAATTTTCAGATATTTGGACTGAAAAACACTTGTAAATGATGGAATGATGTTTAATAGGAAAGATATTTGGCTAAAAAAAATCAAATTATGGTGATTTTGAATTTAGGTTGGAGAGAGGTTTCAGAGTTATGAGAGAGTTTTTAAAATAAATATGAGAAAGAATAATGTTTTTAAAAGGCCGAAATAGCGTTAGAAACGCGGGTCACTGCAGTATGTCAAAGTAGAGCTCGTAATTATTTTTTTATTATTTATTTATACTTTTTTCATATTTTTCTGAAACAAGCTAGGAAAAAGCATCAAAATCAACGAAGAAAACGTAAAATCCCAAATATAAAATAAATTAATGAAAATGCAATGAAAATACTTGTAGGTGGTGACCACCTTTTCACTTTTGATAATTAAACATAAAAGTGTTTTTGTTAACGTCAATAGGTTTTTTGGGTACTGAGTTATCATGGATGGTAGCGAGGATGATGACCACCTTTTCACTTTAGAGGACTCCTCCGAAGTAGGACTTGACCCATTGCTCGTTGACCTTGAATTGTTCGCCGCTTTGAATCTTCAATTCCTCCGCTCCATGTGGAAAACTTTGGATGATCTCGAAAGGGCCCAACCATTTCAACTTCAACTTACCCAAAAAAGGTGTTAGGCGATAGTTGAAGAGGAGAACCCTTTTCCATGGGATGAACTCCTTCTTGATGACGTACTTGTTGTGCCAACCTTTTTCTTCTCTTTGGAAATCTTGGCATTCGTGTAGGTATCGTTGCATGCAGAGCTCGTCAAGGGCGTTGAGATAGAGAAACAATTGTTGCCCCGAGGACGCAAGTGCACATATCGCAAAATTAGTATAAATTTGTAAATACGAATGTCGAACCCACGAGGATTAGTTAAACTATAGCAAATTAATCTAAAAAGGTGCGAATTGATTCCAAAAATATTTGAGAAGGGGTGTAAGGGAAAATTAAATTCATTAAAAACTAAAAAGCAATAAAATCACAAAAATTCAACAGTGGGTAAGAGAGAGTCATGATTTCATCGTAACTAAGTAGGTTTGGGACTTCGGGCCTAGAACAACTAATCTATTTCTATGGGTGTTAATCTAACTCGCTCTAAAGTATTCACTAGCCTCTCTCAAGTGTTATAGCAAACCTATGTAGCTGACAGGTTGTTATTCTCTTGACTTCTAATCATATTCAAGCAATCACACGCAATGGAGATAAGAGTTCAAACGATTACACAATCACCTAGAGTTTTTTTTTTTTTTTTTTTTTTTTTTTTTTTTTTTTTTTTAATATAACCCAGGTCAATGATGATGAAACTAATATTGCATGACTAATTACTCTCTCCCCAAAAGCAAACAATTGTAGAAGAGTTATATAACCACACGGTTATAGTGAATTGGGATATAGCCCGCATTTAGTTAATTTATTGTAAATAGCCAAGTTAACTTATTAACGGATTAGTAAAAGACTTATTTAACTCAGCCAAACATGTATAAAATGTAGTTAATATGCTGCCACATATGCAAATTGGTTATTTACAAACTATTTACTAAAGGTTGGCTAATTTACAATTCATATAGTTTAGGAGGCTTACGTAGCCAATTTTTTGGTGATAAAAAAAAAACTAGAAAGCAATAATCACAATTTATATAAAGCAATCCATATAATTGAAATAAACTACATTTAATCCAACCCTAACAAATCTCCCATGCATCATTAATCCTTGCTACATCGCAACCATATAGAAAACTAGCCCCTAATTGAATTCACAATAACAATAAAGAAAACAGTAAACAAAATAAACAAAGCAAGCATTGACATAAAAACACCAATTTATTTTAATTAAAATTGAGGGTCTACAATCATCTATAGTGCACAAAATAAAGGATGGTGAGAAGAAGAAGTAGATTGAGAGTCGAAGTACTCGAATTTGTCGATTCCGGCGAGAAATCATTTTTCGTTCTCTAAAAGCACTCCTAAGTAGCCAAAACAACTTGAAAAATAAAAACAAAAGAAGAATCGATGTATGAAGTCATAAAATTTATCTCAATAGGTTTGTTGGTGATTTTCATAGCAATCTTAGACCATGGATGGGATCCATTGGCTTAAAAAAGGTCTAAAAGGGGAAACAAAACTGTCAAAAATAGACCACCGCAGTGCTCTAAAGAGGTTTATGAATTCAGTTGATCTCTCTAGGATTTCACGAGCTTAACTAAATATTGAAGAAGGGATAATGAATAAGTTGTGTTTGAAGCTTTCTCACAACTTTTCATTTCGAAGAGAGTTTATGGAGGTAAATAAAAGATCGAGTGTGGCAGAGAGAAAGAAAAAACAGATGAAATATTTGTTCTAAATCACTGACTCACTCAAAGAGAGTACATAAATGTGTGTAGGTTTATTTTATTTATTTATTTATTTTTAAAATTCGTGACTAATCGATCACAAAAGTTTGTAATCGATCACAAAATTCGTGACTAATCGATCACAAAAGTTTTTTTTTTTTTTTTTAAATTCGTGACTAATCGATCAAAAATCTATAATTCGTGATCCATTGGTAATAGAAATCTATAATCGTGACCAATCGGTCATAAAATTTTGAAATTTGTGGTCAATCGATCACAAAATTCAAGATTTCATGACAAATTAGTCACAAATTCTCAATATTTTGTGATTTTCATGAAAATTGAAGAAATTTTTACTGATACTAATTTCATTAAAGATATTTTAGTCTTTATACACTTCAAATAATAATAAATATGTCAATATTTACCTTTGATTGATTTTGATAAAAATAACATGGAAATAATAATATTACTGTCAATTTCCGTTAACTCCCGATATTAAATCCTTTGCAGTTACAAATTTTTATTTGATGCAAACATAAACCACAAACGACAAAGTTAGTTGCATCAAACTCAATTGATTACCTAGCCCTCTACAGAGAAATTAGATAAATAAAAATATGATAAAAACTATATAAAATAAAAAATAAAGTTGAGAAATCTCCTGACCCCACGTGTGGAATTTTTTGAGCTCGTACTATTTAGTGCTATGGTTAGCCTTTTTTTTTGGGTTTATTTATGTATCTTTAATATCACTGAATGAACTTTTTATTTTCATGTTCAAATCTGCTCTTCTTAGTGTCTTGTAGCGCACATACCATTAGATTGAAAAGAAAAAGGGTTGACGCAGAGTATATAATGTTGAGGTGTGAAAATGACTTTCCATTAACCTTTTAAGTATATATATACATATTACCACATTATTCGTTTATATGAAGAATTCCTCTTTTTTTTAGAATTAGATTCGTTATGTTTATTCTCTCAGTTTGTAATTATTGTGCTCCTTTGGCTCCCTTTCTCGTTTTTTTTTTTTAATGGTTAACGATAAAGATGATCTTCATTATTAGTATTCAAATGGAAAATTTTATAACTTATCTATGTATACATGCACATACATTTTCGAGAAAACCTCATGAAAAAGAAGCACGTTACAATCAAACTGATGAATGGTCTTTTTTAGATCCGATTTTGTTATATACAAAAGCTAAAAAAAAAAATTTGCCAGCTAATTTTCTTCCAACCTTTTATTTTCATTTTCGTAATATTTCTAACAGATATATATATATATATATATATATATATATATATATATATATATATATATGCGTGTGTGTGTGAAAATAGGATTTAATAATTTCCATATTTTTTTGCGGGCTTTTTTATTTTTGCATTGTTTAAGGGCATCAGGTTTCTGCGGTGTCATTATTGTTGACGACTCATGGGATAATTATATATCCATAGCTAATTAAAACTTTCTTCAACTTTCAGCGTATATGAAAAATGGCAATGGCAAACTACTTGATGTCATAAAACATATTCTAGCTAATAATTTTTTTAATTCGTTTCGTTTTTCCATATACTACCATATGTTTTTCCATAAAACATATGCTTAATCGTTTGTGTAGTCTATGCGTGCCGTGAATCGTGTTCAACATTTTTCCACAATCAATTATGTAAGATTTTTAAGGATCACGATTATTATCTCAAAATCAGTTAATATTAATTCTAAACGTAACTTATGGCGTTAATGAATTTTGCTAGTTTTCTTTATGGGATTTTTAAAGCATACTTGTTTTAGTTTTATTAACCGTTTAAATAAAAACCTGGTCAAATGGAAGATATAGATACAATCTAAAATGGTTAAGATTACACTCAATGCTCACTATAACACTTAATTAAAAATGAAAACTAAACAGAATTATGAATTTATATATGTCTAACATTCTTTATTTATGACTAGCAATTTACTTGTTTGACCCCATGAGACATCTCCAACCATGCTCCAAAATACTAAGTTTGATTTTTTTTTACACTCTAACCGTGCGGTATAACGAGCATCAAATTTTTTGTGTGCTACAATACTACACCAAATTTAGTGCGAGTGATTTTCTAAAAAATATTTTGTGTGAGTACTGTAACACACGACAAACTATTTATTTTCGTTTTATAAATTTTAATAATATAATGATAGTGGATAATATTTTTAGCGTGAAAATTCGGTCTTGTAATGGAGTAAAAAATATTGGTGCTATAATCTCACTAAAATAATTCAATACCAAATTTAATGATCTGGTTGGAGTTGCTTTGAGATCGTGGATGATTGTATAGTAATCTTAACCATATGAATTAAGTTTTGGACTTCTACCAAATTTTTGGACACCCTACATTACGTATCCAGCTATAATACATTATGAAAATAAAAAGAAAGATACATACACAGGGAATATAAATCGAGAGCTGTGAGAGGGCCCAAGAACATAGAAGTGGTCGTTCACAAAGAGTCCCACCATTTTTTTTTTCCAATCCATGTTTGTCTTTGAAACATATCTCCTAATACGACACTGTTTCTAATCTGTCAAAACTTCAAATCTATTGACATTTGGGGTCCATATTAAATTTATATACCCGAACCACCCGTGCGGTTTGAAAAGTTTCTCATCAATTATCATATAATCTCATCAACATCATGACCAGTACTGTTCTTAGATAAACCATGTGCAAGATAATGTGTGTGCGCATATATATAGGTCATTTATTTGTGATGTGTGTAAGTAACAAGTAATAAATCTATTGTTTCTTAGCTTCTTCTTCTTTTTTTTTTCTTTTTTTTTTTGAATGAGGTAAAGACTAAGTAAAAGGCAACAATTACCCTGCACGTTTACTCTAAAAATTATTGTTTTGCAAGTCATCTATCAGAGTTGACTGGAAACTAAGGAAATAACTTTTAACGATTATCCAAATTTTACCTTCACGGGTAATGATAAATTATTTAAAATTAAAAACCTGACAAAGTGGTATCAGTATATCTAAAGAAGTAGGCTAGCATCGTAGCCTTAAGAAGCCTAATGCTAGCAGACAATTTTTGTTACGAGTCATATTTTTACGGCACAGATTTACATCGAAATAATTGCAATGGTAAAATCATATTATATATAGGCCAAGGCCAAGCCAAGCACAAGGATTAGAAAATTGAAAAATATCGTGAATTAATAGTTTTTATGTAGTTTATTCTTACATCAATATATGTCATGTATTATAGTTTATATTAAATTAAATTCTACATTTCAGTTTAAACGTGCAAAACTTTTTTTTTTTTTTATTTTATTTATTTTATTTTATAATGTATTGCAAGAATTGAACGATTGCTCACTCAAATCAATTCTACTGTCATTCAAATTGAGTCATTAATGGCCTGTTTATTTGATAATTTTATTTTTTATTTTTTAACTTTAATAATCAAATAAAAAAAACTAAATACAGTCTTTGTTTGATAACTGTCATAATACAACTAAAACAAAATTCAACTGTATTTTTTTAATGAATAAAATTAAAAAATAGTTTTGAAGTGTTTTGCAATTTTTTTCACTCAACTTTTAAAATTTTGTTTTTTGTTTTTGTTTTTTTGTTTTTTTTTTTATCTTTTTTGTTTTTGTTTTTTTTTACTATCTCATCTTGACATCTTCTTCTCTCCGCTCAACATCATTCGATTTTCCTCACTTTCGACTATAGAATTTTTTTTCGTTTCCGAAAAATTAAGCTTTACAACTCTGGCGAGAAAACTTTAAACTCTAATATCTCAATAACTGGAACTCCGTTGCACAAATCGTGAATTGGGTCGTGACCCTCTCGTCGAGTAGATTGGTTTTCACTAAATTTTGTCAAAATTAGGTTTCAAAATCTGACAGTTGCCCTTCCGACTATGGCGACAAACGTGGTGTTTTCCGGTGACTCTGTGACCAATTATCAAAACGAAAGGTACGACAATGATATTTGCAGCGAAGGCTTTCAATTAGTATATATCTCGACGCCTAATTCTTATGTGGATTACTACAACTACAAAAAACTGAATATAAAAATTGAAATCCCTACCAAACAGTTATTTGAAAACAACTACAAAAAAATTATTAGATAACTATAAAAAACTGAAAAACATAATATAAAAAACAGCTGGAGTGAACTACCAAACACGCCCTAAAAGTTGTTGAACTTGCCTCTCAAATGAAGTCGTTTACCACAAAAAAAAATCAGGGGTTAGACGCTTGAAGGTTTCATCCGACGTATTATGCATGTCTATTCATTTTACCAAAAAATTAAGGTCGTGCATGTCGCATGTTAAGGTGTCATTTTTTGGCGCTGAAAAATGACACCTGAAAAAGCAAAAGGACTCGCCATGCACTCGACTCACTTTGCCTTGCATTTACCATCCATCGCCGAGGGCCGTGCATCGCCATGAGCCGTACCATGCATCACCATTGACTATGCATCGTGGTGAGCCTTATTGTGCATTGCCGTGTGTGACGACCCGATTTTTAGACCGTCTTACTTATCTTACTTTTTAAAACTTTAGAAAATTTGAGGTAAATTTTTTTTAAACATAACTTGGAATATAAAGTTTGAAAACATGATGAACGAAAACAACCAAAATATCGAAGTTCCCTAATCGAAATTCAAAACCAAAAATACGATTGTAGATAATACCATAAATAAAGTCATAACCTTTAACGGAATTGAAATGCGTAACTTAAACCATGAAAAATAAAAATCTTGGGTTTCGATTATTTAAAAACTGAAAGCAAAGAGGAAGTCTTTAACGTTTGTAAACGGAAACCATAATCCAACTCTCTCGCTATCGTCGCCGCTGATCCACCCTCCTCACTTGTTCATATGTTGTTTACATACAACATGGACGGATATACATAGATGAGCTAACGCTCAACGTGAATAACTATAACTCACAAAACATAAACAGTAAAAATGCATGAACCGGTTATTTGTATTTTAAATTAAATTGTGACTTGAGATACCCTATTAAAAGTCTATCGTATTTTAATTCGGGGGTCCCCTAGAGTAGCCGTACCGATTTCAGTGTACACTTTGGAAACGTACCATGGGACTGCGACCTCCCATAGAACGCCCCGTCACATAACATAAACATATGAGGAATTCTCTATGTGAGCCCGTAATTCGGCTCGAGAAATTCCTCTAATTACCTCCGTAGTTCGAGGCGGTACGACTCTCTTGCTTACTTATCTTGTTATTCATGCTCTTTACGTTAAAAACATGGACGGCATAAGATATAAACATACATGATAACGTATCTAGAAGAATACGACATGTTATAGATATTCATATCCTAACCTAAACTCACATATCGTCATATCATATCATATCATACACATTCCAAACAATCACACAGAAAAATCACATAACACGCAAATAATTCATATCACATAATCACTCAATTTATTTTTGAACTGATCTGTGTTGTAGTGAGATTATTCTCACATTTGTTTCGGAAAATACGATCGTTGGTCGTGGATGGCTCGGGAAAACTAGACGGCTCGAGACCTAATCGATGGGAAAATTATTAAGCTTCTATCAAAGAAGTTCTAAACACAACTCAGATTCTGGAAATTTCAGAATTTCCGCTGAAGGTGCAAACTTACGAAAATACCCTTAGGGTCGATAAAATAATTTTTTGAAAAATAAAACTATAAAAATTACAGTAAAATCCAAATAATATTTGGAAAACTTCTTACTTCAGAGGCACACATAAAACATGGTCAGATTATTTAATAAAAAATCAAAAGTATAAGAGAGCAATATTGAATATTTTTAAAAACAAAAACTGTTTTGGAACGATTCTGTGCACTATTTGGGATTTATTCCAAATATATTCTGCCTGTATCCGAAAATTCCAAAATTTCGATACAAAAAACATATAGAAATAGGTCGTTTACAAAAATTAGGTCAAAAAGAATTTTGTTACGTATATAAACAAGACGTTTTGTTCTAAAAAGAATCAGGGCGAAAACAAGTATGTGCACTGATCGTAATAAATTCATAAAATAATATTGATAACTCCAAAAATTCTAAAATTTGAACCACAAGCAAATAACATGTGAACTTATACTTGATAAAAAAAACTTATATTTAAAAACCGTTTGTAGCTATTTTAAAATGTGCGATTTTGACACAGCTTAAAACTGATTTCTGAGCATGGAATTTAAACCTAATTTTTGTTTTGAAAAACGAATTAAAAGCTTTTAAAAAATACATTTCCGTACGACCACAAAATGTGTCGTACGACCATTTTCTGCCTTCAAACTTTTCGTACCGTCAAATGAAGTGTCGTACGGCCACCCATCAAAACATCGTCGTACAGCCACCCCTTGATGCCAATATGGCCGTACAGTCACCAAACAGGCCGTAAGCCATCCCTACCTTACCCTACCTCTTTTTGTCCTCTTTTCACACGTTTAACCCTTGCCACCTCACCAATTCAGCACCAAAATTATTTTAACCCTTCAAGGAACCTTCCAAGCACGCTCCTCACCCCAAAAAAGAAATTTTCTCATACCTTCCTCACCCCAACACCTTGAAAGTCTGATAAAAACTCTTCACTTCACCACATGAAAGGGGCCCCGAATTCTCAATGCAAAAAGTCTAGAAAATTCCTAGCTCCTCATATTCATTAACATCAAGTAGCATTCTCAAGAAAGATCATTGAAAAGAAATTCTAAAAGTACCACCTTCCATCATTCTCTCAACAACCATTCTTACTGTAACCCACCTGGTTATATGGTCTCGCCATGACTAAATGAAAAACTCAAAAGTTGTTATATATAAGGATTTGTATTTGAGTTTTATATGGTTTATAATTTTTCTCTTAAGTTATAATAGTAAATTTTGGAGTTAATGATTTGAGTTTGCAAAAATTGCTCGAAAATTTAGAAATAATTACATTTTTGCCCTCATTATAGACAAAGCCGAGTAAAGGGATGAAATTTAAGGAAAATAATTTTCATCTAAGATAACATATGTATTTCAAGTGGACTGGAAAGTTTGAGAAGGTTCGTCGACTTAAAGAGAAAATAGAATTTTCCGAGCATAAGATTTGGAAAATCCCGAATAATAAGCAAACGATCTCGGATAGCGAAAAAACCAAGGTATTTTGAGCCAAATTTTCCTACGACCAATGGATCCTGATTACTCTTAATCAATGAAATTAGGCTCTCTTGGATATGATTTTCATCGTCGTTGCATACAATTGAACTAACTTGTTCAATTAGCCCAGACCAAGCTTTGTATATCCCCCATTCACCTTCATTTAAACCATGTAATTCTTCATTGAAATCTTTGATCCTAAAATTCATAATTGGCTCAAATACCTTGATTTTTTTGCTCCTAGGATCATATAATTTCTTGCACAATTTAGAAGAAGAGTGGCCGAAAATGTCAAATTTTTGATAAAAATGACTAGAGTGCAACATTCGAAGGGACTTTTCTACAAAATTCGTGAATCATCAAGAAGGGTGGATGAGTTGTCATCTTAATAAGGTTAGCTGGTGTGGTGTCAACACAAAAATGTGGTCCCAAGAGAATTTTAAAAAGTTTAGGGACTAAAATGAAAACTACCCAATTTTTTAAAGATAAAACCTAGAATTTCTCTCTCTTCCCTCACTTCACTTATAGTCTAGACTTTTGAGAGAGAGAGAGAGAGAGAGAGAGAGAGAGAGAGAGAGAGAGAGAGAGAGATGGGGGAGCTCGAAAATAGTGAGAGAAATAAAGAAAGAGAGAAAGAAAAAGAAAACACAGTCTTGGAAGAAGAAAATCAAGAGGAAGAAGAAGGAGAATGTGTTTTTGATGTTTCCCACATCCACATTAAAGAACCAAGGTAATCTATTTACTACTCTCTTGCTAAGATTCGAAAATGAGAGTTGGAGATGGATTTACACTTGGTTAGATTCTTGAGATAAGTTGAGGAACATGCTTCTTGTGTTGTTAGTCTTTATACATGTTTTTAATTTCGGATTTACATGTATATGATGCTTTCTTGATTTCTTGTTATTCTTGTTTGAGTTGTTTTTTATTTATTTATTTAGATTGCATATCTAATTTTAGTTTATTCTTGGATTTTAACAAGTTACATGTTCAAGGATGAACTTGCATGTTTAATAACAAGTTTGAAGTTTTAGAGTTACTGTTTTTATTTTATTTTATTTTTGGATAAACATAAAATTGTATGTTCTTATCTTGTAAATATGGACTTCTTTGAAGTTGTTAAAAAAAAAGGTCTGGCCACCACCATGCACGGCGGTGCTGTGCGACTTCCGGCCACTGCGCGACGGCGGCTGAAATAAAGGGATAATTTAGTGCTCAGCCTCTGTGCATGTCCTTTGAGTAACATTAATTTTTTTGTAATTAATAAATTAATTATTATAAGTTATAGAAAAAAAGGTATTGCTAGGTTTTGAATGCCAAATACTTAAGTCTAAAGAAGTAGCAACTATCAACACGTCTAATGGCTCATTCACTTGGTTAGATTCTTGAGATAAGTTGAAGAACATGCTTCTTGTGTTTTTAGTCTTTAGACATGTTTTTAATTTCGGATTTACATGTATATGATGTTTTCTTGATTTCTTGTTATTCTTGTTTGAGTTTTGTTTATTTAGACTTGCATGTCTAATTTTAGTTTATTCTTGGATTTTAACAAGTTGCATGTTGAAGGATGAACTTACATGTTTAATAACGAGTTTGAACTTTTAGAGCTATTGTTTTTATTTTATTTTATTTTCAGATAAACATAAAATTGTATGTTCTTATCTTGTAAATATGGACTTCTTTGAAGTTGTTAAAAAAAAGGTCTGGCCACCAACATGCACGGTGGCTCTGCGCGACTTCCGGCCACTGCGCGACGGCGGCTGAAATAAAGGGATAATTTAGTGCTCAGCCTCTGTGCATGTCCTTTGAATAAAATTAATTTTTTTATAATTAAAAAATTAATTATTATAAGTTATAGAAAAAAGGTATTGCTAGGTTTTGCACCCCAAATACTTAAGTCTAAAGAAGTAGCAACTACCAACACGTCTAATGGCTCATTCAATTATATATTGTGATTTTTATTATTCTATTGCGCACTAGCAAGCAAAGAAAAATAAATAAATAAATAAAGGGAAAATATCAAGACTATCCCTTGTGTTTAATTGAAATGCGAGATTTATCCCCTCTATTTCTAGAAATATCAGACATATCCCTCCAGTTTGATATTAATGACAAATACATCCCCTAAAAAAAATGTTATATTACGAATATCACCCTTTTCGTTTATTTTTTACAAAAAAATAATTTGAAATCCCCTAAATACCCTTAATGAAATAATTTTTTATCTTCTATTCTATATACAAAAAAATTAAATTAAAAAAATTTCTTTATAAAAAGTTAAGGTTTTTTTTTATAAAGAGAGATTTTGATTTTTTTTAAATAGTAAATAAATATTTATTCTATTAAGGGTATTTTGAGGAGTTCAAATTATTTTTTGTAAAAAATAAACGAAAAGGGTGATATTTGTAATATAACATTTTTTTAAGGGATGTATATGTCATTTATATTAAACTGAAGGGATATATCTGATATTTCTAGAAATAGAGGGGATAAATCTCGCATTTCGATTAAACACGAGGGGTACTCTAGATATTTTCCCATAAATAGAACTCCGATTTTGCTTCCTACATGATTCGATCCCAAGACACTCAGTTGTCCTGTCCAGTACTCAGACAATACACCTAACGCCTTGTTTGTGTAGTTAGTTTAACATACTCCTCTAAGAGTATAACTACTCTCATTGAAGTCTTTTTTCAAGTTTTAATTATATATATATATATATATATATATATATATATATATAATCATACATTCTTTTGGCGTAGTATTCATTTGTGGAAAATAATTAAACTCGTCCTTTCAAAATAATAGTAGAGATCTTATCCTAGCCAAACACCTAAAAGGATATAAAGAGTGTTAGTTAGTATCTAACCTTCTCACGGGGATCTTTAAGGATTCAAGTCAACGAGTACACACTCAAACGTCGAGAAAACGCCATCGACCATCGAAAACACTTGACAAAACAAAGGTGGACATCACTAAGGTGTTGGAGCATAGTAGATAAAAGAACATATTTTCTTCAAAAATAACGGTGAATGGAACATGCAGTGGAACATTAGGGATCATGTTTGGTGTGTTTATTACTTGTGCTTATATTAAATCGAGTTAGTAATTAAAAAATAGGCCAAGCCGAGACGTAAATAACCAAGAAGATAATCGAGCGACGACTCAACCACTAAAACTGTGTTTAGATACTATGTCTCTTTAATATTTTCAGCGTTGACTTTAATTAATTAGTTTCTATTTTCATGGCAATTTATTATTGATAAAATCTGTAAATTTATTCTTCATTTATTGATATTATTTGTTTTCATAATTTTAGAACGTCCAAAATATTTCAAGAATTTTTTTCAGTTTATTTACACGAATATACTGTAAATCATCTTTGTATTTACAATGCATTTTACGATAAAACAATTGGTATTACCTGTAAATCAACGTCGTATTTACAATTCTGGATAAGAATTCACCAGAACCAAAATCTCAGCAAATTCACAATCACTGAAACAAATCTCATACATTCAAAATCACCAGCAATCCGGTAGTCATTTATCCCGATTAGGTTCCAAGTCTTTTAGAGCGTCCAATTCCTTCAACAATCTACGATCGTAACTTCCGATATCCAGGTGAGAATAATCTCACTACAACACGGATTTCTTCTAAAATAAAATTAGCGAGTATGCGATCTATTTTAGTTGTGTTATGTGACTATATATGTTTGATTGTTTTGATATGTGTGATATGATGATACGTTATGATTCATGTGTTTATGATATGTTATGATTCACTTAGGCATGTTATCTTCAATATGTTCTTATTCTAAGCATGTTATCAAGTATGTCAATAACTTATGTTATTCTTGCATTTGACATAATAAAGTAATAAGATTATTAAGTAAATAAGAGGGTCGTACCGCCTCGATCCAAGGAGGTAACTAAAGGATCTTCTCGAGCCGAATCAAGGGCTGACCTAGAGAATTTCCTCACAAGTTTATCAGACAGATGAAACGTTCTATGGGAAGTTGCAGCCCTATAATTCGTTACCAAAGTGTACACTGAAATTGATAACCTATGAGCAAGTGAGGAGGGTGGATCAGCGACGACGATGGCGAGAGGTTTAGCTCAGGGCTCCAAGGCACGACCCCAATGGAATGAGAATGGAAAGAAGAGAATCCATCCTGGAAACAGTGGTAACGCCAACATCAAGGTTAAGAGGGAGGTAGCGAAATTTCTTATATGCAACACTTATGGAAAGAGGCATCCTGGAGAGTGCCAGGGGAAACATGACCTGCTTCAAGTGTGGTCAGCCTGGTCACTATATTAAAGACTGTCCGAAACCGAATTTCCCTCCGAATGCACAGTATCAGCAACACAATCAAAATGGACGACTCGAATCCATGCAAGCTGCCATTGAAGGGCCACAAATTTTTCAGGATCGACTTGAGGGACCACCTACAATTCAGACGCCACTGCCGCCCCAAGGTCACATTTACGCCTACACCAACGCCGATGCTCTAGTCAGCTCGTCGAATGTTGTAGCATACGAGCTTCCTATAGCTAACTTTGATGCTCTAGTTTTGTTTGACCTTGGTGCTACGCATTGCTTTATTAAAGGTAAAATTATGTCTTATATGCACTGGAATTTTTACAAAAGTTTTCTCAGAGTTTTATTTTTTCACCGAAACCCTAATAGCGAAGGGTATTTTGGTAATTTCACTTTGAAAGTCGTTTCTGAAAATTTTCAGAACCAAAAGTATGTCTTGAAGTCTTGAATCCTTTTCTCAGCTGATCCCAGTAGTCTTTTATCCCGATTAGGTTCCAAGTATTTTAGAGCGTCCAATTTCTTCGACGGTCTACGATCGTAACTTCCGATATCCAGGTGAGAATAATCTCACTACAACACAGATTTGTTCGAAAATAAATTTAGCGACATGGGATCTATTTTAGTTGTGTTATGTGACTATATATGTTTGATTGTTTTGATATGTGTGATATGATGATACATTATGATTCATGTGTTTATGATATGTTATGATTCACTTAGGCATGTTATCTACAATATGTTCTTATTCTAAGCATGTTATCAAGTATGTCAATAACTTATGTTATTTTTGCATTTGACGTAATCAAGTAATAAGATTAGCAAGTAAATAAGAGGGTCGTACCGCCTCGATCCAAGGAGGTAACTAGAGGATCTTCTCGAGCCGAATCAAGGGCTCACCTAGAGAATTTCCTCACAAGTTTATCAGACAGATGAGACGTTCTGTGGGAGGTTGCAGCCGTATAGTTCGATATCAAAGTGTATACTGAAATTGGTACGACTACTCTAGGGGACCCCGGATTAAAATATGTCAGACTTTACTATTTGATATCATGTGTTAGCATTTAGCAAGTCAAATACTAATAACTGGTTATGCATATTAACTGCTCTTGTTTTGTGAGTATAGTTTTTCTCGCTGAGTGCTAGCTCACCTATGTATATCCGTCCATGTTGTAGGTAAACAACCTATGAGCAAGTGAGGAAGGTGGATCAGCGGCGACGATGGCGAGAGGGTTGGGTTATGGTTGCTGTTTTCGAAAATAAAAGACTTCCGCTTTGCTTTCAGTTTTTCAATAAACCAAACCCAAGGCTTTATTTTTCATGGTTTAAGTTATGTTTTTTTAAAATTTCCGTTGAAGGTTACGACTTTAATTATGGTATTTATTTACAATGGTGTTCTTGGGTTTTGAATTCGAATATGCAACTTCGATTATTTTTCTTTGTTGTTTTAGTTCATCAAGCTTTTAGATGAAAATTTATTGTCATGAGTTTTCAAACTTTATATTGTAAGTTATGTTTTAAAAAAAATTTACCTCAAATTTTGTACAGTTTTAAAAAGTAAGATGGTCCGAATAGTCGGGTCGTCACAGTTGGTATCAGAGCAACGAACCTACGACCCCCTTCGCTATCGATCGCACGGCCTACTCAAGTAAGTTAGTTTTGTTTTATTTTTGTACCTTTAGCTTATTTTTTTTTTCTTACATGTATTATTAGATGGGTGATGAAGTAACAAAGCACGTGATCGCGGAAACCCGATGCCGCAATGATGATAGCAACCTCCTGATCAAATTCCTGGAGACGAAACCTTTAGTTCTTAGTAGCAAGGTGACAGATATTATTGACACGCGGGAATGGAGTAACAACATGGACATTCGGTTTAAAGTGTTGCAAGTTCAGGAACCTCTACAGTTATCTTTTGCGCAACTACAAGTACAAGGGAAAGTGTTGGAGTACTGGCAATGGAAGGTTGAGGATCACCCCCAAATCATTTGGGAATACATGAAGGATGGGGTCATACGAAACTTCACCGCTCAAGGATGGAAGAAAAAATTGGAGAGAAGATGTTATTGGCAAATCTTGAGTTCATGGAAGATGAAGGACGGGGAGACGGCAAAGGAATACTACAATCGTTCCTTCGAAATGTACCATCGCTGTCCTTTTCATCTCGATGATGACGAGGCTATTAATGTTTACTAGAATGGGCTCTCCGAGTTTGAAAAACAACGAGTGAAGTATCGCACCTACGAACTTGCGCCTGGAATAACCTACGAAGATTTCTTGAGACACATGAAGCACTACATGGAGCTGGTTGACGACGACGACTTGCCAGTAGGGAACGATACTAGGACGGACCCTATCGAGTCTGAACCAGATGAGGACCCTTCTGAAGAGGATCCGGACGAGGAACCTTCTGAAGACAAACCAGTCGAAGACTAGACTCACCTTTTATTCTTTAGTTTACTTATTAATTTGTTTTGTTAGTTTGCTTTAAGTTTTTGTTTTTCTTTGCTCTTTTGCTAGGTATGTTAGACTAGTCTTTTGAAATCAAACATTTTTTTTTAGAAATTCAACTGTTATTAAACGATTTTTACCATCCCTCTTTTGTGGCGTATGACTATGTGAAATATATCGATTCAAGTATGTATGAGAATACAAGAATCCACATGTCTAATTTAATAGTATATTCTTCAGACCTAATATGGAAAACGTTCAAGCTACTCGTGGACGAGGTAATGGAAAGATAAGAGGCCGGGGTAGAGGAAGAGACAGGGTTGCCGCCGAAGCTCCAATGCGAGATGCCCCCAAGGCTATTCCTGTTCCTGAACAACAAGAAGTAGTTCACGCTCAGGCCCTGCCCCTGTTCCTCAGCCAGCTGCCCAATCCGATCTGGCGGCTTTAGTTAACATATTGATGCATCGTATCGAAGCTCAAGACGCCGAGATACGCGAGTTGAGGAACCAACAGCCACCGCCAGCTCAAGTGCCAATGCATGCGGCACCACAAGCAGACCCTCAGGTGGTACCTCTAATGGAACAAGTCAATATTGCTGCTGATCTATTTGGGAGGTTCAGAAGTATGAGAGCCCCCGAATTTGAAGGATCGAACGACCCACTAGTGGCTGACGAATGGATGTCGGAGATAAAAACAATCTTCAATTTCATGGACATAACTGAGGAGAAGAAGGTCTTATGTGCATCCTTCGTCTTAAAGAAAGACGCATGCTATTGGTGGGAAGCAGTGGCATCGAGGAGAGACGTACGAGTTATGACTTGGGAAGACTTTCTGGAAGAATTCACCAAGAAGTACTTCAACATGAGGGCAATGAGTGCTCAACAGAAGGAGTTTACAGAGATGAAACAAGGCACGATGACAGTGACTGAGGCGGTCAGTAAGTTCAACCAATTGGCTAGACTGTGCCCTCATTTGGTTCCGACAGAGACATAAAGAGTTAGACGGATGATGGGAATGTTCCGACCGAAATTAGCCTTAGCCGTTGATAGTGGAAGTCGGCCACCTACCACAGTCGCAGACTGCCTCGAACGTACCATGCGAGCCGAGTATCACTTGATCCACGTAAAGGAGGAACGAGCCCAATTTTACAAGGCTCGAAAAGAGGAGAAAGGCCAGAACCGAGGACTTGAAAAAAACCAAACCAATCAGGAAATCCCTAGCCTAATTACAATAGTCAAGACTCCAAGGCACGACCCCAATGGAATGGGAATGAAAAGAAGAGAATCCATCCCGGAGATGGTGGTAACGCCAACACCAAGGTTAAGACAGAGGTAGCGACATTTCCTATATGCAATACTTATGGAAAGAGGCATCCTGGAGAATGTCGGAGGGGAAACATGACCTGCTTCAAGTGTGGTAAGCCTGGTCACTATATTAAAGACTGTCCGAAACCGAATTTTGCTCCGAATGCACAATATCAGCAACACAATCAAAATGGACGACTCAACTCCATGCAAGCTACCATTGAAGGGCCACAAATTTTTCAGGGTCGACTTGAGGGACCACCTACAACTCAGACGCCACTGCCGCCCCAAGGTCGCATTTATGCCTACACCAACGTCGATGCTCTAGCCAGCTCTTTGAATGTTGTAGCATGTCAGCTTCCTATAGCTCACTTTGATGCTCTAGTTTTGTTTGACCCTGGTGCTACGCATTGTTTTATTTCATTGGAACTAGCTAGAAAATTAGGCGATAGTGTAGTGAAAACTATGAAGGTTTTCAGGATGACATTACCGTATGATGATGTGCTATTATTAGAGTACTGTTTAGAAAGAGTACCAATAATAATTGGTGGTCATGAGTTGAGGATTGATTTCATTGTCTTAGAAATAAAAGACTTTGATGCCATCTTGGGTATGGACTTCTTGGATGAGAATAATGCAATGATCGATTGTCACTGAAAAGAATGACCTTCAAACCGACTTTGGGAAGAAGGTTCACTTTTATGGGAAGACCGCTCAAGAAGCCAAAGATGATGGTGTCTGCCCTGCGAGATAGGAAATTGCTAAATAGAGGTTGTTATGGATTTCTCGCATCAGTTGTGGACAAGACTACGGAAATAAAAGGAACTCCAAACGACGTGCTAGTGGTGAAAGATTTTGTTGATGTTTTCCCTCGAGGATTTACCAGGCCTAGCTCCAGAGCGTGAGATTTATTTTGGGATTGAATTACTACTTGGTACGGGACTAATCTCTAAGTAACCTTATCGGATGGCACCAGCCGAACTCAAGGAACTACAAACATAACTTCAAGAGTTGTTGGATAAAGGATTCATTCGCCCAAGTCATTAATCATGGGGAACACCTGTTTTATTCATGAAGAAGAAGGATGGATCTTTCCGTATGTGCATCAACTACAGAGAGCTTAACAAGGTTACCATCAAGAACAAGTATCCGCTTCATAGGATTGATGACTTGTTTGACCAACTCAAGGGAGCAAAGGTATTCCCAAAGATTGACTTGCAATCTGGCTATAATCAGTTACGAGTCAAGGAGGACGACATTCCAAAGACTAATTTCCGCACCCGCTACGGTTATTACGAGTTCACAGTCATGCCTTTTGGATTCACTAATTCCCCAGCAGTATTCATGGATATGATGAATAGGATCTTTAGCGAAGTCTTGGATAAATTTATAATTGTCTTCATTGATGACATTCTAAGAGTGTCGAAGATGACGAAGACCACATACGAGTTGCACTACATACATTGAGACGACATCACCTTGAGAGGAAATACCATTTGATTCGAGAGATCGTGCAGCACGAAGATGTGGAAGTGAAGAAGATCTCAACAGTGGACAACCTAGCAGATCCATTCACAAAGGCCCTAGCGAACAAGGTCTTCGACCAACATCGAGAGGGATTAGGCATGAAGGACTACACACATCTTCTTTGAGTCAAGCGGGAGTTTGTTGTCAATGGTGCCCACAAGAAGAGTTGTAGTCTTTATTTTGTACATTTGATGTAATAAAGTCTCATGAAGACTCTTGCTTGTAATTGCTTATTCATTAATAAAAAGTTGAAACGTTCATTCATTCCTCCTTGTCTGTTTGAAGCTTTATGATAAAACATTAGTCTTTAGTCCATAAACAAACTAAACAACTTACGAAGAGACAAATGTAGATTTGCATGAACAAACTCTTCGTAGTTTTCTTAAAACGATATATTCGCAATCTAAGGGTCAAAGGACTATTGACCTCAGTATGATTGTTAGGAGAATCTATGATGTCTGGTTATGGGGCATTGAGAGTTGGAGACTCGATAGTTCTTCTAGGTATCTTTCGAAGGTACTGAATTGACCAGTGCACTTCTAGATATAAAATAAGAACAAACCATTTAACCTCTTATGTCTCGAAGTCACTACGTATGAATTGCATCGTGCTTACCTTAATCCTGAAATGACACATGCCATTTCACACCTTACGTATTCTCATTTGAGAAAGTCAGAGTTCGGACTCACTATGTGATTCCGAACAGGGTCTATTGGTGAAATACTAAGTTGTGAGAATGTCATGAGTGACTTTGTGAAGTTCTCATGGATATGGAATTCATGTACAAGATTGCTGATATGCAATGTATATCACCTCATGCTTTGTTCCTTGGAATGTGAATAAATGAACTGGACAATGTCCAAATTGAGTCTTGACTCCTTTGGATGAAACAATGTGACTTGTTAGCTCCTTGTCAATACATTGTTTCTAACTTATTCACAAGCTACAAATGAGTTGAGGAAATAACAGCTAGAAGAGTAAAATGGTAAATTTGTAAATCCCGACTAGCTGATGATATTCATGAAGGGTAAACACTGATAATATTCTGTGGATCCACTCATTACAATTAGGTTGAATTCTTGAGTAGAAAATAAATTCATTTGAACCGAGAGATTTTCAGTGTCAACTATTTAGTGGAGTCAGTTGACATTAAGCTAAACTTCGAAAAGGTTTGTGAACTTTTGAGTCCAAGTGTTTAGCTCAAGCTTTGTTCATTTGGATCCATGAGGTCACTGTCATGAATCACATCGAGTAGGAATAGTTAAGCTGGAAGCTAAGTCAAAACAAGAACGAAAATTGTCAAAAGGGTATTTTTGTCTTTTGAGACATAGGATGAAATGAATGTTAATAAATTGTTTGACATGGTCATTTGATGACAAGTAACACTCGGCCAAAATTAGATTTATTGGGTCTTGTGGATTAATTTCATTTCATAAGAATTTTATTGAAAATTCTTAATGGGTCTTTTTCATGTTGTCATGAACAAATGGAAAAGCTTCTAGAAGCCTTTTCTAGATGACCTTGGGCGCCCAACATACCCAAAGAAAGAGTGAATATTTTGTGCATAAATGTATCATGATACTTGCCAAAAGAAAAAGAGGAAACAAATTTCCCACACATGCATAGGAAATTTCGGCCAAGAGGAGTCAAGGGAGAAGCAAATAAAAGAGTAAACAAATCCAAGGACTTGCTTGGCAAGTCTTGGCCGTGTACCTCATGAAAGAAAATGGGAAATTGGCTCATCAATATGTGATATTTTATAGAAGAGGAAACTACCTTATTGAAGGTGAGACCTCTCCTATAAATAGGAGCATCATTCCACACATTTCATTCATCCAAAGTTTTAGAGATTGAGAGCTTCTATCTCTAGACTTGGCCGCCCCTCTCCTCTCTCTCTCTATTCAATTTCGGTTCTATTGTTTTGGTACCTAGGTCCTCATTTAACCTAGTGTTTAGCTCTACGACTTCAAGACTCGTTAACGAGGAAACTTTCGTGGTTGCTCGAGTTAACGAGGAAAGGAAGAGAGACGTGCTGCGAGGGGAGACGAACGTTGCAACCTTTTCCAAAAGCTTCTCAACCTTCAAGCTTCCAAAAAGGTTAGTAATCTTTTATGCTCATATTAGTTTTTATTTACATGTGCTTGCTCTTTGTCTAGGTTGGTAAAAACTGTTTTACTTGAAAAATAAAATTTTTAAAATTCCGCCGCTTAACGAAGCGTTAAACTTTTTCTTAAACTCTAGATCTTTTCCAACAGATGGTATCAGAGCTATGGTCGAAGGTATGCACGTACATGTATTTAAAAATATGAGCTTGAAAATCGTTTTCGAAAGTTTAATAATTTTGTGACAAGTTGGAATTGTTTTCTTAGATATTTTTTTTAATTGATTGCTCTTGCCTTTAAATTGAAAATCATGTTGTTTTTCTATGAGTTTGGGATGTTATTAAAACACATTAGAATCAGTTCTAAAAGTTTTTTTAAATTTTTTTATATTAAAAACGTGTTTTTAAGGTTTGAGAAATTTCGAGTAAATTTTGTGACTAGTTTTCTTGTGTTACTAGTTTCTTTTATTTACTTGAATCGTTTTATGCATGTTGTTATTTATTTTATACCATGTTATTACCTTGCTAGTAAAACACAAATAAAAGCCTTAACAACATCCTAAACCGTTCCGTTACACTCGATTCTTTTTCGCACCTAAAAAGGACCAAGCTTTAATTATTTCTTTTTCTTCGAGCTGGAGTAAAACCTGCAGTAAAAATCGCATAACTCTCAGGTCAGAAATCTAAATTTAATTATTCTTGAATCAAATTAAAGCTCTATCTGTCCTCTGTCTAATGCCACCGGTTTCAGGTCAAAAGGACATCGGAGCCGCCAGTTATGGCGATATTACTCTGAGGTGCGCGGCTGTTCCGAAAGTCCAGTTTTTTAGAATTCCGGATTTTCAGCCCCACTACAATGAGTTATAGAACTCTAATGAGAAAAATTTCTTGAGCAAAAATGTTTTTCATAAGATTATAAACATGATGTGTAAGATTAAAATGTTTTGATTTTTGAAAGTTTAATTGAAATTGAATTTTTTACAAAACTAGTTTGAATATTGAAAAACCGTTTTCGTTTTCAAACTTGAAAAATATTTGGTCATCCAAATCAAATAAATTTTCAAAATGTTTTCAAAACTATATCTATATCACATATGTTTGAAATCTTTATGCTCTTGAAAATTTGAGTGGGAGGTCTCCTTGTAGACAAGCCGAAAAATAAAATGATGTGTAATCAAACTTTCAAGTGTTCGAGTGAGTTGAAGTTCACACTTCCTTCACGCACTTTCCCAAAATAGAAAATAGGAAAAGATCCGAGTATGTCCCTTGTGCCTTTATGCACTAAACTGCTCTGAACATGATGATCTAGGATTCTCTTCTAGTTGTCCGAACTTACAAGAGTCGATGTACCAACTCTAAAAACTAAGTGGTAGCGTTATACTTGTTGTTTGTAACCCACGATCCCCAACACTAATGAAAAGTGAATTGTCGCTAGACTAAGAGTCACCCTCGTGGCCCTCTCTTAAATGAGAGTACTCAAGGGCGCTTCGCACTGATCATTGCTCAATGAGCTAAATCCGAAAGTGAGACAATGAGACAAGACCTCCCCTCGGCGGATTGTTTTTCAAAGTCAATCTTTTGGACTAAGTGGTTGGTTACACACTTAGACTCAATCCCTAGTAATCCTCCCTCGAGGCCATGCGAAAGGATGTGAGTGATCAAACCAATTTAAAAGGTGGCTGGTCAAAATTGGTGTATTGACATCTTGGCTAAGCATTAATGATGTGTCATTTACTTATAAATGGAGATTTTTTCCGGCCTTCCCTCGGAGGAGTAAATTATCGTTTAGTTTATAACACCTTTGGATTTTATCAAAGTCTTAAATAAAACTTAAATCCTAAACCTAAGACTAATCATAAACTTGTTTCAACTTTTATAGGCAAAATGTCTCTCAACCCTCTCTCAACCATTCTTTCCTCGAATAAACTCGAAGGCGACAATTACGTCGACTGGAAACGTAACCTCGACATAGTCCTTACTGTCGACAAGCACAAATGGGTTCTCACCACCCCATGTCCTCAAACGAATGAAGATTCGACGCAAGAGGAAAAAGACGCCCTGGCGGCCTGGCTTCGATCCGATGAGATTGCGAGGTGCTATATTTTGGCATCAATGAACAATGTGTTGCAAAAACAACATCGTGATTACGAAACTGCCAGTGATATGCTCTACAATCTCTATGAGATGTTTGGAGGGCAAGGACGTCAAGCTAGGCAACAAGCGGTCCGACAGTTTATGAACTGTCGCATGAAGGCTGAGACTCCCGTTAGAGATCATATGATGCTGATCATTAGCTGTCTAAACGAAATGGAGATCCTTGGATCTGAGATTGATGGGGAGACTAAAATAGATATGATCTTGGAAACTCTCCCCGAAACGTTTGATACCTTCAAGTTGAATTACTCCATGAACAAACTAGAGTACACTGTTACCGAGCTCATGAAGGAACTTCTAACCGCTGAGGCACTCACTAAGAAAAAGAGGGCTCTAGGAGAGGTACATGCTACTGCCTCCACCTCTGGATCTAAGAAGAGACCTCGCAAGGCCGAGAAGAAGAACCAACCTAAGGTTCAAACGAAGAAGAAGGCGCCAAAGGCTCCGAAGGTGGATAAGTCTAACGACAAATGCCACCACTGCAATGAGCCTGGTCACTGGCGTAGGAACTGTCCTGCCTACCTCAAAACTAAAGTAAAAGGTATTGTACTTATTACTGAAGCTTGTTTAGTAGCTGATAATGTATCATCGTGGATTATTGACTCCGCTGCTACTAACCATATTTGCTGCTCCTTAACTGGTTTTAGGAAAAGCAAAAGCTTAGAGGATGGCGACTTCTGCTTCAAGTGGGGTGATGGGAGCGTGGTGTCTGCGAAGGCTGTGGGATCCGTGACGCTATCTTTTTAAGATCGCACTTTAAATTTGAATAATGTTTATTATGTTCCTTCCTTTGGGAAAAACTTAATATCTGTTGCTCAACTTTTAGAGCAAGATTATTATTTAAAGTTATAAAGAATGGAATTCGTATTTCTTTTTCTAATTCTTTTGTCACTGATGCATGTATGAAGAATGGTCTTTTTTACATTTATCTCACTCAACCTTCCATCTTAGACACCGAAATAGATAATGATCTAATTAGAGAGCCAAAGAGGATCAAACTTTCTGAATCCTCCGATCTAACAAAATCAACATACCTATGGCACTTAAGACTTGGTCATATCAGTCTAGATAGGATTAAGAGACTTGTGAGGGACGGTCCACTCCAAGCCTCTGCAATAGGTTCACTACCTACTTGTGAATCATGCATAGAAGGAAAAATGACTAAGCGACCTTTCTCCGATAAGGGTCGAGGAGCCACTGAGTTGCTGGAACTAGTACATTCTGATGTATATTGTCCGCTCAGCCAACAGGCACGTGGAGGATACGAATACTTCGTTACCTTCACCGATAATTACTCGCGATATGGTTTTGTCTATTTGCTCAAACACAAATCCGAGACCTTTAACGTATTTAAGGTCTTTAGGGCTTTAGTGGAAAAGCAAACTAGCAAAGTGATCAAAACACTTCGATCTGATCGAGGTGGTGAGTATATGTCTGGAGAGTTCGATGACTTTCTTAAAGAAGAAGGAATCGCTTCTCAGCTTACCGCACTTGGCACACCTGAACAAAACGGAGTGTCAGAGAGAAGAAACCGAACTCTTATGGAGATGGTTAGATCAATGATGAGTTACTCATCACTCCATCCTTCCTTTTGGGGATATGCCCTCGAAACAATCGCTTATATTCTGAACCAAGTTCCGTCCAAAACGGTTCCTGGTACTCCTTATGAACGACGGACTGGCCGTAAAGTAAATCTGGGTCATATCTGAATTTGGGGTTGCCCTGCACACGTGCTGAGGCAAAAGACTAGCAAGTTGGCTACTAGGTCAGAATTGTGCTTCTTTGTGGGATATCCAAAGGAAACCAAGGGTTTCATCTTCTATAGTCCTGAGGACGATAAGACTTTCGTTAGTACGAATACTCGTTTCCTTGAGGAGGACTTTATGAAAGATGCAAAACCTAGAAGCAAAATTATGCTTGAAGAAAAGTTGGGTGAGGAAGCTTCTACCTCATCTGTAAGAACTGTTCTTACCTCAACTGAAATACAACCTAACTCATCAGAATCTCGTCAAGTAGTACTTCAACGTAGTGGGAGGGCTACTCAAAAGCCTGACAGGTACATGTCTTATGGAGACTCTCTCGTAGCCGTCTCTGACATGGATGATCCTGTTTCCTATAGCCAAGCGATGGCTTGTTCTGAATCAAACCTTTGGCTTGACGCCATGAAAGTTGAGATGCACTCGATGTATTTCAACAAAGTCTGGAAACTTGTAGACCTTCCTGAAGGGATTAAACCCGTAGGGTGTAAGTGGATATACAAGAAGAAAAGGGGTCCTGATGGGAACTTCGAGATGTTCAAAGCACGACTTGTGGAGAAGGGTTATACCCAACAAGAAGGGATTGACTATGAAGAAACCTTTTCGCCAGTCGCGATGCTTAAATCCATCCGCATACTCCTATCCATAGATGCAGCTCTCGACTATGAGATCAGGCAAATGGATGTCAAGACAGCCTTCCTGAATGGCAATCTTGACGAGCGCATTTACATGGCTCAACCAGACGGTTTTGTGGAAGAAGGTCAAGAGACCAAGGTTTGTGAGGTACTTAAGTCCATTTATGGATTAAAGCAAGCATCTAGGTCATGGAATATTAGATACGATGAAACTGTGAAGAGCTTCGGCTTTGAACATTCAATAGATGAGCCTTGTGTTTACAAGTTAATACACGAAGGCAAAGTTGTGTTTCTGGTACTATATGTCGATGATATACTACTCATTGGTAATGACGTGGGTAAGTTATCTGAGGTCAAGGTCTGGCTGGCAAAGCAATTCGACATGAAGGATCTAGGAGAAGCCGCATACATTCTGGGCATCCAAATCTTTCGAGATAGGAAAAACCAGACCCTGTCGCTCTCTCAAGCATCTTATATTGATAAGGTGATGGATCGCTTCTCGATGCAAGACTCCAAGAAGGGCCAAACACCCTTTAGGCAAGGAGTCTCACTTTCTAAGGACCAGTGTCCCAAGACTGCATAAGAGATTGAAGACATGAGGAAAATTCCTTACGCCTCTGTCGTAGGAAGCCGCATGTATACTATGTTTTGCACTAGACCTGACATCTGTTTCGCCGTTGGCGTAGTTAGCCGTTTCCAATCCAACCCTGGATTCGAGCACTGGATTGCTGTTAAGCATGTTCTTAAGTATCTTCGAAGAACTAGGAACTTGATGCTTACATACTCAGGTACTGACCTGACTATGACGGGATATACCGACTCCGATTTTCAAGCGGATAAGGATTCCAGGAAATCCACTTCAGGATCTATGTTCATCTTTAATGGTGGAGCAGTTGTGTGGAGGAGTATTAGGCAATCTTGCATTGCTGACTCCACAATGGAAGCAGAATATGTGGCATCTTGTGAAGCATCCAAACAGGCTGTATGGCTTAGAAAATTCCTTAAGTATTTGGAAATGGTTCCAAACGTCGACGAGCCCATGACCCTTTATTGTGATAATAGTGTGGCTGTCGCTAACTCAAAGGAAACTTGATGCCATAAGTGCTCTAAACATATTGAGAGGAAATACCATTTGATTCGAGAGATCGTGCAGCGCGGAGACGTGGAAGTGAAGAAGATCTCAACGGTGGACAACCTAGCAGATCCATTCACAAAGGCCCTAGCGAACAAGGTCTTCGACCAACATCGAGATGGATTAGGCATGAAGGACTACACACATCTTCTTTGAGTCAAGCGGGAGTTTGTTGTCAATGGTGCCCACAAGAAGAGTTGTAGTCTTTATTTTGTACATTTGATGTAATAAAGTCTCATGAAGACTTTTGCTTGTAATTGCTTATTCATTAATAAAAATTTGAAACGTTCATTCATTCCTCCTTGTCTGTTTGAAGCTTTATGATAAAACATTAGTCTTTAGTCCATAAACAAACTAAACAACTTACGAAGAGACAAATGTAGATTTGCATGAACAAACTCTTCGTAGTTTGCTTAAAACGATATATTCGCAATCTAAGGGTCAAAGGACTATTGACCTCAGTATGATTGTTAGGAGAATCTATGATGTCTGGTTATGGGGCATTGAGAGTTGGAGACTCTATAGTTCTTCTAGGTATCTTCCGAAGGTACTGAATTGACCAGTGCACTTCTAGAGATAAAATAAGAACAAACCATTTAACCTTTTATGTCTCGAAGTCACTACGTACGAATTGCATCGTGCTTACCTTAATCCTGAAATGACACATGCCATTTCACACCTTACGTATTCTCATTTGAGAAAGTCAGAGTTCGGACTCACTATGTGATTCCGAACAGGGTCTATTGGTGAAATACTAAGTTGTGAGAATGTCATGAGTGACTTTGTGAAGTTCTCATAGATATGGAATTCATGTACAAGATTGCTGATATGCAATGTATATCACCTCATGCTTTGTTCCTTGGAATGTGAATAAATGAACTGGACAGTGTCCAAATTGAGTCTTGACTCCTTTGGATGAAACAATGTGACTTGTTAGCTCCTTGTCAATACATTGTTTCTAACTTATTCACAAGCTACAAATGAGTTGAGGAAATAACAGCTAGAAGAGTAAAATGGTAAATTTGTAAATCCCGACTAGCTGATGATATTCATGAAGGGTAAACACTGATAATATTCTGTGGATCCACTCATTACAATTAGGTTGAATTCTTGAGTAGAAAATAAATTCATTTGAACCGAGAGATTTTCAGTGTCAACTATTTAGTGGAGTCAGTTGACATTAAGCTAAACTTCGAAAAGGTTTGTGAACTTTTAAGTCCAAGTGTTTAGCTCAAGCTTTGTTCATTTGGATCCATGAGGTCACTGTCATGAATCACATCGAGTAGGAATAGTTAAGCTGGAAGCTAAGTCAAAACAAGAACGAAAATTGTCAAAAGGGTATTTTTGTCTTTTGAGACATAGGATAAATTGAATGTTAATAAATTTTTTGACATGGTCATTTGATGACAAGTAACACTCGGCCAAAATTAGATTTATTGGGCCTTGTGGATTAATTTCATTTCATAAGAATTTTATTGAAAATTCTTAATGGGCCTTTTTCATGTTGTCACGAAGAAATGGAAAAGCTTCTAGAAGCCTTTTCTAGATGACCTTGGGCGCCCAACATAGCCAAAGAAAGAGAGAATATTTTGTGCATAAATGTATCATGATACTTGCCAAAAGAAAAAGAGGAAACAAATTTCCCACGCATGCATAGGAAATTTCGGCCAAGAGGAGTCAAGGGAGAAGCAAATAAAAGAGGAAACAAATCCAAGGACTTGCTTGGCAAGTCTTGGCTGTGTACCTCATGAAAGAAAATGGGAAATTGGCTCATCAATATGTGATATTCTATAGAAGAGGAAACTACCTTATTGAAGGTGAGACCTCTCCTATAAATAGGAGCCTCATTCCACACATTTCATTCATCCAAAGTTTTAGAGATTGAGAGCTTCTCTCTCTAGACTTGGCCGCCCCTCTCCTCTCTCTCTCTATTCAATTTCGATTTTATTGTTTTGGCACCTAGGTCCTCATTTTACCTAGTCTTTAGCTCTGCGACTTCAAGACTCGTTCTTAAGTCGTAGTGTTTAAAAGTGCCCACACACTAATTCCTTTTTATCTTGAGTGATTTAGTGATAGAAACTTTCGTGGTTGCTCGAGTTAACGAGGAAAGGAAGAGAGACGTGCTGCGAGGGGAGATGAACGTTGCAACCTTTTCCAAAAGCTTCTGAACGTTCAAGCTTCCAATAAGGTTAGTAATCTTTTATGCTCATATTAGTTTTTATTTACATGTGCTTGCTCTTTGTCTAGGTTAGTAAAAACTGTTTTACTTGAAAAAGAAAATTTTCAAAATTCCGCCGCTTAACGAAGCGTTAAACTTTTTCTTAAACCCTAGATCTTTTCCAACACAGCTATATGCCAAATTCTCGAAGTGAGAATTTTGGCTGGATAAGGTGCATTTCCTTGGTCACGTGGTTTCTAAGGATGAGATCTCTATTGATCCTTCCAAGATAGAATCTGTGAATGATTGGAAACCGCCTCGAAGTGTGATAGAGATCAAGAGTTTTCTCGGTTTAGTAGGCTACTATAGAAGATTTATTGAAGGGTTTTCTACATTAGCTGCTCCACCCACCGCCCTCATGAAGAAAGATAAGAAGTTTGAGTGGACTGAGAAATGTGAAGAGAGTTTTCGCGAGTTGAAGAGAAGACTCACCACCGCGCCAGTCCTTATAGTCCCTAAAAGTGGAGAACCTTTGTCTATTTACAGCGATGCGTGAAAGACAGGTCTTGGTGCTGTGTTAATACAAAATGGAAAAGTAGTGGCCTATGCATCACGATAACTCAAAATCACGAGATGAATTATCCTACTCATGATTTGGAGTTAGCCGTAGTAGTTTTTGCCCTCAAGATTTGGAGACACTACTTGTATTTTTTCACTCAAAAGGAGTTGAACATAAGGCAAAGAAGGTGGCTAGAATTGGTTAAGGACTACGATTGTGGTATCCATTACCACCACGGAAAGGCAAACGTGGTAGCAGATGCCTTAAGTAGGAAGGGTGAGGCTAGGCTATCGATGATGCGAGCTTTATCTCCTCAACTCACTGATGAAATCAACAATTTGGGAGTTGAAATTGTCACACAAGGATTAGCCAATATGACCTTACAGTCTGATCTTTTTGAAAGGATCAAGGAAGCGCAAATGCGTGATCCGGAGATGTCAAAGTTAAAAGACGATGCGTTGGAAAGCCAAGAGTCATAATTTTCCATTTCGGAGAATGATGTACTCTTTTTCGATGGAAGGATTTGTGTACCCAACGAAGATGAGATATGAACGGAAATTCTTACCGAAGCACATTAGACACCGTATTCAGTCCACCCAGGTTCCACGAAGATGTATCAAGACATCCGAGAACACTTTTGGTGGAGCGGGAAGAAGACATGAAAACACGATATCCCGATCTTTTCAGTGAATTTTAGTATGTCCAAGTAAGAATTTTTATGTTTTCTCGACTTTTGTTAATTCTAATAAGTAGGAGGGATTGTGAAATCCCAAATTTTTTTTAGCAATATTAAAAGGCTAAAATTTTTGTGTTCGAGTGACGTTAGTATTTTTTTTTTAGTAAAATAGTAGTGAATGATTTATTTCTGTGGTGGTTTTTGAAGTTTTTCTTGTACGTATGTTTTAGGGTATTTTTTTTAAATTAATATATACTCTTTAGATTATAAAATATGGATATTATATATAAAAGTTATATATATTATAAATAAATCATGTTTGTATAAATATACATGCTTTACATATATTGTTATATTAATATATATATGTATATATTATATTTATAAATTAAAGGTCATATATATGTACGTAAGTAATATATATATATATATATATATATATATATATATAACATAATACATAATATATATACGTATTACATGGTCTTATATAATATATATATATATATATATATATATTATAGTAAGTAATATATATACATATTACGTGGTCTTGTATAATATAATATAATGTAATATAAAATCAGCGCTTGTGTATGCTTTATAATAATAATAATAATAATAATAATAATAATAATAATAATTAATATATTAAGAATATAAGTAGGATTAGGTTTGGGTTTTTAGGGTTTAATCAAACCATATATATAAACATCTCATCTTTTTCTTTTCACGCTTCTTCTCTGCTCTCCCTCCCTCATTCCTCTCTTTGTTTGCAAATTCGTAGCTTTAAATAGGTATGTTTTTTTTTTCTATCTGGTTCGGATTCCTTAAAAACGGTTTCTTAAAACGCTTGCCCTGGTTTTAAAGATTATGGTTTTGCGTTAATTCATTTTGGAAAAGTTAGGTTTAAATGTCTTCTATCTAAATCTTTAATCGAATAATATTTTTATGAAATACAAAATATTTTCCGATTATTTTTAAATCAGTGCGCAGACCTGATTCGCTGGTATGACCTATTTCCGATTTTCAGAAAGTAAAAAGTTTATTGTGGATTCAAATTTTTTTATTTTACCTTGATTCTTTTTGAAACACTAGTTTTTCTTTTTGAAAAAGTAATCGAAAAATATTTTCATGTTATACATAATATTTCCTGATTATTTTACGATCGGTCATCAGACCAGTTTTTCACAAGTTTTTATCGTAATATGTTATACTTGTTTTATTTTTAAGAAATAGTCTAAGGATGTTTTTGGCCATGGTGCCTTTACAAAAAGTGATCAAAATTATGTTTTATACGTACTGGCATTTATACAAAAGTTTTCTCAGAGCTTAATTTTTCACCGAAACTCTAATAGCCAAAGGTATTTTGGTAATTTCATTTTGAAAGTCATTTCTGAAAATTTTTAGAACAAAAAGTATGTCTTGAATCCTTTTCTCAGCTGATCCCGGTAGTCTTTTATCCCGATTAGGTTCCAAGTCTTTTAGAGCATCCAATTCTTTCGACGGTCTACGGTCGTAACTTCCGATCCAGGTGAGAATAATCTCACTACAACACGGATTTGTTCGAAAATAAAATTAGTGACTATGCGATCTATTTTAGTTGTGTTATGTGACTATATATGTTTGATTGTTTTGATATGTGTGATATGATGATACGTTATGATTCATGTGTTTATGATATGTTATGATTCACTTAGACATATTATCTACAATATGTTCTTATTCTAAGCATGTTATCAAGTATGTCAATAACTTATGTTATTCTTGCATTTGACGTAATCAAGTAATAAGATTTGCAAGTAAATAAGAGGGTCGTACCGCCTCGATCCAATGAGGTAACTAGAGGATCTTCTCGAGCCGAATCAAGGGCTCACCTAGAGAATTTCCTCACAAGTTTATCAGACAGATGGGATGTTCTATGGGAGGTTGCAGCCCTATAGTTCGTTACCAAAGTGTACATTGAAATTGGTAAAACTACTCTAGGGGACCCCGAATTAAAATATGTCAGACTTTACTATTTGATATCATGTGTCACCATTTAGCAAGTGAAATACTAATAACTGGTTATGCATATTTATTGCTCTTGTTTTGTGAGTATAGTTTTTTCTCGCTGAGCGCTAGCTCACTTATGTATATCCATCCGTGTTGTAGGTAAACAACCTATGAGCAAGTGAGGAGGGTGGATCAACGGCGACGATGGCGAGAGCGTTGTGTTATGGTTGCCGTTTTCGAAAATAAAAGACTTCCGCTTTGCTTTCAGTTTTTCAATAAACCAATCCCATGGTTTTATTTTTCATGGTTTAAGTTATGTTTTTTTTAATTTTCGTTGAAGGTTACGACTTTTATTATGGTATTTATTTACAATGGTATTTTTGGGTTTTGAATTCGAATATGCAACTTCGATTGTTTTTCTTTGTTGTTTTCGTTCATCAAGTTTTTAAATGAAAATTTATTTTTAAGTCATGAGTTTTCAAGCTTTATATTTAAAGTTATGTTTAAAAAAAAATTACCTCAAATTTTGTACAGTTTTAAAAAATAAGATAAGTAAAGACGGTCCGAAAAGTCGGGTCGTCACAAAGGCAAAGTGTAAGGACAAGAAAGGTTTGTCTAGTGTTGATCACAAGTAGAGAATGCTCGAGACTTCTGTTTTGTTTTATAACCAACTTGTTTGGTTTTTCTAAGCGCTTTGATGAACATGTTTAAAGCGTCTTTTGAACACAATATTGTAAATATATTGACAGCTTTTGTAATGTTAGTTTTTAATGTCTCGAAACATTAAGGTCAAAGTGTCTTTAATCTTTTATAATATTTAATCTTTTGTAATTAAATCCTAGTATCTTAAATAGTATCGATTATATATATATATATATATATATATATATATATAATATATATATTACAAAATATTACAGAAGAAGAGATAAAAAAAAAATTGAGTACAGATTATTACAAATTTTTCCGCAAACTATAGTAAGACAAGCTGACGCAGGTCCCTTAGTGAGTAAGAGAGTAACTCCTAAGGGGCGGGCGTCACACTTACACCTTTCACTTCTACTACATTTCTTCCATAATCATCACCACTCTCACCATATTACACGTCCATATGGGTTTCCTCACACCATTTTGACTACCATCCCCTCTACCCCTCTCTTTCATCTCACAACCCCACATAGAGAAGCATCTTCCTTCATTTCTCTCTAGAATTGGAAGAAGATCACTCCCAAACTCACGCACACTATTTTTTTTTCCTTTTACATAGGCTCAATGCTATACAAATATTCTCTTATGATTACTAAGAGCTTGTGGAAATTCATTCCCTTGTTCTTCATCTACTAGAAAGATACATCAATTTTTCCTTTTGTCTAAAACTCTTGACTTAGGAAAGAAGGAGCCAGTTACCACCCCGGAGAATCGCCACCAAAAAAGATAGTCCTATTCCGAAGTCCCTCGAGAATCACGACCTTAATCGAGCAACTCGTTGCTTGATCACCGTGATTTCCTTGCGACCTATGAACCGTCTCCGAAGACCATCCTCTAGCCCTTAGAAAATTCATCACCGAAGAGGATGGTCTTATTTTGAAGTCTCTCAAGAATCCCGACCCTAATCGAGCATCTATGTTTCAAGCCGGTTATATATGGTTAGAAATGGTCTATAACACTTTGATTAATTAACTCAAATTATACTACATAAAAAATCCTTAAAATAATACATATTTATCATTATTGAACTAGTTGGGTATGATAATTTATAGTTAGTGTATATATTTCTACATACATTTATGTTGTAAATATAAGTATAATTATTTTACATGTAGATTGAAACACGATTTTTAGTATTTTGAATTCCAATGCTCGTATTTCTACAATTTTATTACAACTCTGAACTCTAATATGCTTCAAATAATTTTAAGGGAGAACTATTTAATTCTCCATTTAGCCACTTACATTAAGACTACAGTCAAATTATCTCAAAATTAAAAAAACTAGCCACCTAATTATTAAATAATTCTAGCTTCCTAAAATAAAATGATTAACCCTTATGTCAAAAAAATGAAAAAAAAAACATGATTGGTAAGTTCTAAGTAAATAAATTGTTTAAGAAACGCCAACTACAACAAGAAAAAAAAATACACGGAATAAAGATCGAAACAATATGAGAACGCGTAAACTCGAACGAAAAACTACGTTCAATAATTTATTTTCTTAAATTAAATTCCGGATTATTTCCTCGGAAAATAATTTATTATTCACGACGAACTCGATAAATCCTTTATTTCAGTCCGAGATTTCTCATTACCTTAATATATTTAAACTAATTCGATAAACTCATTATTCAACTCTAAACATAATGGAAATAATTCTTAGAAAATTAATTTACATTATTTTCTCGTCCTTTTGATTGACTTAATTTACAAGATTAATCTTAAAACTTCGTTTCGCTACAGTTCTCCCCTCCTTAGAGAAATTTCATCCCGAAATTTAAGATCTAACTGGGCACCTGGAATAAGTACGGATATTTTTCCATCATATCACTTTCCAGTTCCCAAGTCGCTTCTTCGCTTCCATGATGTGTCCACAAAACTTTTACCAATGGAATCTCACGGTTACGAAGAATCTTCATTTTCCTATCGACAACTTGGGTTGGCACTTCATCGTAAGTAACATCCTCTTGAATTGGTACATCTTCAAGTTGAACGATAGTTGTAGGATCGGGTTCGCTCTTTCGAAGCATTGAGACGTGAAAAACATCGTGCACAAACGATAGCTCTGGAGATAGAGCAAGTCGATAAGCTACAAGACCTACTCGTGCAATAATCTGAAAAGGTCCTACATATCGCAGAGATAATTTCCCTTTCTTTCCAAAGCAGGAAATACCTTTACGTGGAGATACTTTCAAAAGTATGTAGTCTCCTACCTCAAATTCGAGTGGCCTTCGTCTCTTATCAACATAGCTCTTCTGTCGACTCTGAGCTGTCTTCAATCGATGCTGAATGATCGCGATTTTCTCATTAGTCTCTTCGATGATTGTAGCTCCTATTTGAACGCGACCTTCGTATTTAATCCAACACACATGAGACCTACACGGTCTCCCATATAAAGCTTCAAAAGGAACCATGCCTATGCTGGACTGAAAACTATTATTGTAGGTGAACTTAGCAAACGAGAGAATTTCTTTCTGTTTGTTACCAAAATCCAAAGCACACGCTCTCAACATATCTTCCAGGATTTGAATAACTCTCTCAGATTGCTCATCTGTCTGAGGATGAAAAGCAGTACTAAAGTTTAGTATGGTTCCCATGGCTTCCTGGAAACTTCTCCAGTAATGAATAGTGAATCGCGTATCTCTATCGGAAGTAATGCTCAGAGGAACACAGTGATATTTCACCACGTTTTCTAGATACACCTTAGCAAGATTTCTCTTGGAGTACGTTTCCTTGATAGGAATAAAATGTGCAGACTTCGTAAGTCGATCCACAATTACCCAAATCGTATCAAAGCCTTCCTGTGACTTTGGTAGATTTGTGAGAAAATCCATATGGTTATCTCTTCCCATTTCCATTCTGGTATGGGCAACGGTTGTAACATTCCTCCTGGCTTCTGCCTCTCAGCTTTCACTTTGAGTCAATTCTGGCAACTCCTGACATAGTCGAGGATGTCCATTTTCATATTGCGCCACCAGAACTGTTTCTTCAGATTCTAATACATCTTATTGGCTCCAGGATGAATGGCGTAACGAGACTTATGAGTTTCTTCCATGATCACTTTCTTAATCTCGTTTACTAGTGGAACAGCTAAGCGATTCTTAAAATACAAGCTTCCATCCCCTCGAACATTCCAATGCTCTAGCGTCTGACCATTCTTCAATCTTGTCAGAACACCCAGAAGATGTTTATCTTGCTGTTGATTCTCTTTAACTTGTTGGACCAGTTACGGTGGATCTACCATATTATAAATCACCGCTGAATCACGACTCTCGAAAAGCTTGAGATTGTAATCCCTAATTACCATTTCTCTTTTCCAATCCAGCAATGCTAGTGTTGCTAAAACATCTGCACCTTTCTTACTCAGTGCATCACCTACAACGTTAGCTTTGCCAAGATGATACTCGAGAGTGAAATCGTAATCCTCCATGTACTCGATCCATCGTTGTTGCCTCAAGTTCAGATCTCGCTGAGTAAAGAGATATTTCAAACGTTTATGATCAGAAAAGATTTGAAATCTAACCCCGTAAAGGTAGCATCTCCATATCTTCAACGCAAAGATGGTGGCTGCTAACTCCAGATCATGAGTTGGATAGTTCTTCTCGTGAGACTTTAACTGACGAGAATCATAAGCAACTACGCATCCATTTTGCATCAAAACATACCCCAGACCTTCTTTAGAAGCATCTCAGTAGATCTCATACGGCTCACCCATCTTCGGGATAGTGAGGATTGGTGCACTGGTTAAACAAACCCTCATTCTTTGGAAGGCATCTTCACACCTATGATCGCACTTGAATTGAACGTTCTTTCTTGTGAGTTGGGTCATCGGCGCTGCTATCCGTGAGAAGTCTTTAACGAACTTCTTGTAGTATCCAGCCAAACCAAGGATCTTCTAATCTCTTCAACATTCCTTGGTGGTCCCACTTCAAGATTGTTTCAATCTTAGAAGGATTCAAAGATACTCTATCCTCGGTTATTACATGCCCAAGAAACTTAACTTCTTAACCAAAAATCATATTTATCTTTCTTGGCATATAACTTATACTCTCGAAGAGTCTCAATTCCAAGATGTTGCTCATACTCTTCTACGGTTTTTAAGTAAATCCAGATGTCATCGATAAAAACAATGACAAAGTGATCCAAAAATGGTGAAAAACTCGGTTCATCATGTTCATGAAAGATACAGAAGCATTCGTCAACCCAAGAGGCATGACTAAGAACTCAAAATGACCATAACGAGTTCTGAAAGCTGTTTTCAGAATATCCTTCTCCAAATCTTCAATTAATGATAACCGGATCTCAGATCCATCTTAAAGAATAATCGAGATCCACCTAATTGATCAAAAAACTCGTCAACCCTTGGCAAGGTAACGAGGATAAGATCAATACATAACTCTATCTCCTGATCAGGCAGCAGACTAGTTAACTCTTCTGAAAAATGTTGGAAAATTCATTCACAACAGAAATAGCTAATCAGGTATTAGCGTCTTCTACGTCAACTTTTGATGCCGAAGAAGTGCATAACATGAAAAGTTTCTTCGTCCTCTAATGTAGGACTTCATAATATAATTCTGCATCCCCTGGTCTTGGTCTTCCTGATAAGGATTTACCTCCCTAGATTCTATACGTAGCGTAACTTTTTTCCAATGGAAATCTAGCTGAACTCTATACTTTAACAACCAATATGTCAGAGCATTATCTTCAACCAATATTTCAAGGCCATATCCTAGAACACTTTCCATATCCAGCTCATCCTTGTTCATACGCTTGGCTATCTTTAAACAAAAGTCTCAAAGCCATCCTCAAACCTTATGAACTTCATGTGCTTGGTTTCGATAGTGAGAGTGCAAAACGCACCCAATCGTAGCCTTGTCCATTATTGAGATGCTATCATCTTCCTTTATCAAGGTCCACCAACCTTCATCCAGAAAGCATTATACGTAGAACAATCCCTCTATTTGTTCCTAGTCATGAGCATCATACGTTTTCGTGAACAGTCCTTACGTTAAACTAGCACGAGGTTCGTGCTTAGTTACCATGAACTCTACGCAATACTCTAGCGCAGCTCTGACTATATTCAACTACATTACGATATTTCTGAACCCAAAAACCTGCAACTCGCAGAACCATATATCCTTAAATACGTGAATATAGAAGTCCTAAAACTTTCAAAGACATCGACTTCTAGACGTACTAGCACGTGCTTTATTCCTTACACGTGTTGTCACCTCCTGAAAAACGATTCATTACTCGGCTATACGCAAGAGGCTCAAGTGGATAATAAGGATCCTTGTAACAAAGGAACATTCGAAGGACTCGCATACGGCGACCTTCTAAAACGACTATCGATGGACTATAAGTGTAAAGTAAACCGAGTATGCATTCCCTAGAGACTCTTAACCTAGAGCTCTGATACCACCCTGTCACGCCCCAGGAAAAGTGGGGTGTAATTAGAATATAATCAAACAGTAATAATACAATTATAAAACTAAAACTGAACTTTCAAACTTTAACTTCACAAAACTAACCCACGGTGCATACTCAGTTATTTACTTTACAAGTCCAAAGATAAAAGAAAGAAAATGAAAATAAAACAAACCTTCGACACTTGATAGTCTATCCAGCGAAAACCTTCAACCTCATGACGACACTAAACTCTGAGGTCGTCCTAACCCTTCTCATTCTCACTTCCTGATTATAAGAAAAATTTGAGGAAAATATAGGTGAGCATGAGGCCCATTAGGTGCTATAGTAATGGTTTGATTTTTAAAAAGATTTTCGAAAATAATACTTACTTTATAATAATACTACTCTTGTCACGTGTAAATCACCATACACATAGAAGTATACCTTGCATAAAAGTAAATTGCAGAAATGTAAATGACAGAAATTTAAATTATGTCTCTAGATACATCTAAACGTGTACTAACTCCTGAACCACCTGCCAATTTAACCCGTGGCAGTCCTCTAATCAGAGCAAGGTGCACTCTCTGCACCGTAAACATGTGTGTGTGAAACCGGCTTATCCAGAATTTACGAAACTTTTCTTTCGTAAATACGAGATATATGTATAATATCAAAAAATATTATCAACTTCATTATCGGATATCCCGAGTTGAAGTTCCGCCACATTTTATGAAAACGATTCTGGGTTTCGTGGCACGTTCACAAACATTTTTATTTCAAAAATAATATATACTTGAGGCAAAACCATAAAATCAGAAGAAAATGGTTATAATAACCTACCTCTAGAATAAGCGTTTATGTCGCTCTTCCACGAGACGTTCACTCGTCCTGTGAACCTGAACGTTGACTAATACCGAGAATCCGGACTTTCACTTACTCCGTGAACCCTCTTAACGACTCTCAGTCTTGAGTACTATCACGGTAAATCAAACCGATCCTGAATCAGAATTCTACGAGTAATCCACAATACTCAAACTCAAACGTACGATTTAAAAATCGTAAGATCCGAAGACATTACTAACAATAAGAAATCAAATTTCACGGATTAAAGATCGAAACGATATGAGAGCGCGTAAACTCGAACGAAAAACTACGTTCAAACTCAAAACCGAGAAAATTCTCGTTCGTTCTCGATTAATTCAAATATATTCAAGGTTTCTCGGAATTAATTCTCATCCCTGAGAATTTATTTTCTTAAATTAAATTCCGGAATATTTCCTTGGAAAATAATTTATTATTCGCGACGAACTTGATAAATCCTTTATTTCAGTCCGAGATTTCTCATTACCTTAATATATTTAAACTAATTCGATAAACTCATTATTCAACTCCAAAAATACTGGAAATAATTCTTAGAAATTAATTTACATTATTTTCTCGTCCTTTTGATTAACTTAATTTACAAGATTAATCTTAAAACTTCGTGTCCCTAAAGGTGTGATGGGCGAAATTTTCAGCTATCAGCTTGAGTGATTTTTGTTTTCTTTTAGACCATTTTTACAGAGGTAGAAATGAGATATTCTAGGAATCTCCTAGATATATTTTATTCTCATTTATTCTTTCATATTTTGTAGTTAAGCATGAGCCATTGGATCTTGACTACAAATCCTATTTTTTCTCTCATCTATCAGATCATAATCTAGTATATTTATTTCCTTCTTTTTCTCCTATAATAAAGGAATCTAGATATTTGAGAATAATGAGGACAATATCTTATTTTCTTATTTAATTGAGAGAATATCTCTACCATTATTATTCTCCTAGATATTATGAAATTAATTATGTGAGACGATAAATGACAATATCTTATTTCCTTATTTAATAGAGAGAGAATGTCTCAACTACTATTATTATCTCTCTTATTTAAGTAGTTACCTGATTTCTTTTCTACAAATCTAGCAACTAATTAAAGAGAGAATATTGAGTATTTTCTACCCAAAGTAGGCACCCATGTTGACTTATACTGGGCCAAGGAATTTCGAATTTTACAGTGTCCATAAGGCCCAAATTAAAATTCAATTAATTATTTACTTGATCCAACAATAAATGATTAATTCCATAATAAATATTTAAACTGGTAAATAGTCAAATTTCCGAATGAATGCTGCTAAACAATTTACAAATGTGAGATTGTAATAACGATATTCATTATTACCAGAGAGTTCTTATTCGTCTTTATCAGAGCCGAATCAGGGACTATGGACTTAGTAATAGAAGTTTAACAAATCCGATGAAAACGACGAAATAGTCATTTCTCTTTTTCCATCGATTCGTTTAATCTTGGTCAAATACTCCACTATGTAATCCAAGACCAAACCCTTCTTTATACAAGAATTATATTTACTCATCGTGACGATTGTCCACTGATATAGTTAGTTCGTGATCAAGATTCTCCAGGTTCAACCCGTATTTAGAAAGGTCAATTATTCCGTTATACATTTCTTGATACTTATATTCCCTAAGAACCGCTGCTTCCCCGGCAAAAGGTTCTTCTGAAAGTTACTTATTTCGAAAGTGCGTGCTATCGGTTTTGGAATCAACCCTTATGTGAGTGAACATTTACCTTCTTTCAGGAAGGCTGTATTCCGTATATGTGAATCATTTTCCGCTCAGATCATATTCCGGATATCCAAGACATAAATTTAATCAGCGTCTCTGTAGCCTTTTACGAAATGAGTCAAAGAACCCGACGATACCATGATCACTTCAGGATTTAGATCACGTCTCACTGTCACCATCATAAGCGAACCCGGCTAGTGTTTCGTAACGGTACTTAAACAACACATCTACAATCAAAGTCTTTCTGGGTCGTACACTTATCACAAGTGCAGATTGCTCCCACTAAGTGATCAACCTTCAGTCGTGTTCCACATATATGATATTAGATTCAGCTATCCAGGCATGAATAAAACATCGACCATATTTTAGTTCACTGCCCGAACTCGGATGCTTAGCATGCAATTCATTTTAATACGGAGACTACGGATTGATGAATGTTTGATAAATCTTTTATAAGATATAACTGTTTTCAACTCAAATAGATAATAAATGTCATACTTTATTTTATTAATAATTTCAGCGAGAATTACAAATAAATATTCTCGTGGGCAAGAATTTCTAACATCATACACTTAGAGTTCTTAGATGTGCACAATCGGCGGACTGAGACGCTAATTGTGTGATGTGTGTGGTTTTATTCTCGTTATACTATTATAGACACATCGAGTGCTAGAGAGTTGTTTGGGTTTGTGATTACGTGATTGAAGTTTTAACGTGCGTTGATATCAAAGATTATCGAACACTAGGAGAGTGTTTGTGTGACGATCCGACTTTTCGGACCGTCTTACTTATCTAACTTTTTAAAACTTTAGAAAATTTGAGGTAAATTTTTTTTAAAAAAAAAAAACCTAACTTGAGATGCAAATTTGAAAATTCACAAAGTAAGACCGTCTGACTTATCTTACTTTTTTTTAAATCTATCGAGTTATGAATTAAGCGTTTTATTCTTAAGTTGTGAGTTTTCAAATTTTCATCTTAAGTTAGGTTTTAAAAAAATAATTACCTCAAATTTTCTAAAGTTTTAAAAAGTAAGATAAGTAAGACAGTCCGAAAGGTCGGACGTCACAGTTTCAGAGTGGAATTGGGGGATCTCAGATTCAGGGTGAATCTGATTTGAAATTCACGGATTGTAATAGAAAAATGACCTTTATGTAGGATCGTTCATATAAGTCTATTGTTGTACTATTGACTACTTATTGATTAGTGAGTTTACTTTCCACTGGGAGAGTGTTTGACAGTGGAATTGAGAGGATCTCAGATTCAGGGGGAGCGTAACTTGAAATTCACATGTAGTGATAGAAAGATGGCATTTAAGCACGGATCGTTCATATACGTCAATTGTTGTATTATTGACTACTTATTGATTAGTAAATTTCCTTAACACTTGGCACACTCTCTCCTACTCTAGTAGGTGACATTTCACCGACATGGGATATCATTATTTGTGTCTTTTACTTTTACGCACCATTATTTATACAATTCATCCTTTCCATAGGGACAGGTCTTTACATACATTGATTCCACATTGTGTACGACATCTTATCTTTGATGAAAAAGAATTTCATTCGAGTTTTTGAGTCTTGGGATCACGAACCTTATTCGTGTATTCTACTATTTGTAGTAGTTTTGGTGAATTTTAAAGACGTATTTACACGGTATGAGAGGTTATAATCTCTAAACCACTCCTTAAAACACACTTGAAAAAGAATAAGTTGCTTTGTTTATTTATCTCTCTCTCTCTCTCTCACTACACACACACACACACAACAGTCCGCCATCTTCTTGTATAAATTGGTCGAGATATTGTAAGTAGTATCATGGCTTTGTAAATCAATAACAAGTCACTTGCATCACGTGTACCCAATCATAATCCATACACGATTTTATTTGAGTACAGTTGACGAGTCTTTTGTGGTTGCTCTTGGTAGAACTGAATTATTATTATGCATCATATTTAGGTTTTATAAAACCTGTTTCTATGAAATTAGTGTTTTTTTTTTTAATTCCATCATATGATATGTAAATCATTTTCTAAACCACATGCAATTTCTAACAAAATGTTAACGTCATTTGTTCATGTGATGTCAAAAATCTTGCACAATTACACAGCTTTATGGTGCAATTGAGCGCGAATTAACTATCCTTACAAATAAGCTAACATCTTACATATGTGGAATCATGCTCTTCTTCACTGTGCTCCTCTTGCTTGATCTCTTTTTAATTCGATTTAGTCAAAGCGTATTCAATTTTCTTTTCCAATATTATCCTCTAGTCCAACTCTCTTTCGGTTGTCGATGTAAAGATCCTTTGGATTGCCTTACTTGGATTTGTTCTTGTCAAACCGTTATTTACCTTTCCGTATTAATGACATACTTATTAGTTAATATTGGCTACCTACAAATAATCATCTATAAGTGGGAGAATATCGACAATATTCCTTTTCTATGATCGAAATGAGCGATTTATCTCATCAACTTCTAAAAATATTAGACATCTTTTTTCAATTTAATATAAATGACACACATATCTCCACCAAAAACATGTTATATCGCAAATACAATCATTTTCATTTATTCTTTATAAAAAGAAATTTTGAAGTCCCCAAAATACCCTTAATAACTCTTTATTTTCTATTTTATATAAAAAACTAATCAAAATCTTTTAGGAAAGCAATTATAAAAAATTTTATTTGATATTATTATATACTAATCAAATGATTTGTTTCTTAATTTGTAGCGTGCAATTGTATTTTGTTGTATGAAATACAACTGTTGATTTGCGTTTGAATAACTTTATACGAACGTTTCGTGGTAGCACTTTTTTTCCTGGCCATCTTCCTAGACATAATACAAAGGGTGTATTAGTTGACATAAATTCATTAACAAAACTCGCATATTAACCAAAATTAAATTGTATTAACAGTAAATTACCAACATATCAATTGACACTTTCTTATAATTTTCGTCACTTATTCATAACTGTTTAGTTTATTTGACGAAGTCAACAACATAAATCATTATTTACACTTTTTTTATTTAGGTTTCAGCTGTTCTTTTTCTATTTTACCACTAGACCGTTGATCAAATAACAAATTAACATTTATTGTCATAGTTTATCACACGAAAACTAAATGATTCCACCATGCAGAATCAAAACTCAATTTTTTTTTGTTTGAAAAACTATTTGTAAATCATCGAATCACCTTCATTGTTAACGATTTATGCAAAAATATTGAAATAATTGGTTTTTTATTTCGAGAATAAAAACCCTAAAACAATTAAGCGGACACACCTCATTTAAAAAAAAAAAAAAAAAAAAAAAAAAGAATTCCCACAGGTGATTACAAATCAATATCGTACATGGTCTGTGTTCGATCAAAAAAGCAAGTTTTTGTTTTACCTTGTTCATTTAGATGAAATCGTGTAGAAGAACCTAAAGTTTTTATTTTGTGCGTTTAATAAAATGGTAGTCGGAAATATAATCTGCTGCGTGTTTTGATGGATTCCTCACCTCAAATATCGCGAATAATATGAACTGCGGGAATGGATATTTTGAGGGTAGAAAAGTCCTTTTTATTTCTGTTAAGCGTTTGGGTGGCTAATTAACTAAAGAACATTCCATGAAATTTCTTTATTCTTAAAACATAACTATTGTTGATTTGTTATGATACTATAATTATTTTAGGGTAAAAACATAATAAGATCACCTTGATATTACTAGTAGCAAAGTGATTTCCCAAAAAAAATTATGGGTACCAGTTTGGAAATCACAAATATACCAAATCTAAAAATAGTTACCAATTTACATAAAATGTGTAAAATTGAAGGACAATAATTACAAATAGACCCCCCGCTTCCTTACCAAACCGGATTAACTATAATTTAATATAAATTTAAATAGACTAAATAGTTCTATAGATGCATGGAATTTTAGACTATGAAACAATTAATAAGCTATTATTTCATTCATTTATACAAAAATTTATTGATAGCATGACCATATGCATGATTACTTACTTTAATTAACTTTAAAATTATTGTTAATTTTAATTTATCTGGAATTGATTATATACATACATAAATAATACATAAATTTGAACTCCATTTTAAGAACTAATATATCACCTCAAATATCGCGAATAATATGAACTGCGGAAATGGATATTTTTAGGGTATAAAAGTCCTTTTTATTTCTGTTAAGCGTTTGGGTGGCTAATTAATTAAAGAACATTCCATGAAATTTCTTTATTCTTAAAACATAACTATTGTTGATTTGGTGATGATACTATAATTATTTTAGGGAAAAAACATAATAAGATCACCTTGATATTACTAGTAGCAAAGTGATTTCCCAAAAAAAATTATGGGTACCAGTTTGGAAATCCCAAATATTTTATTCGGGGTACCCCTAGATTAATGGTACCAATTTCAGTGTACACGTTGGAAATGAACTACGAGACTGCGACCTCCCATAGTTCGCACCATCTAATAAACATATATTATATGAGTTCACTCTCTTTATGAGCCCGTATGTTGGCTCGAGAGAATTCTCTTAATACCTCTGTAGCTCGAGGCGGTATGACTATCTTACTTATTTTATCACTTGATTATTCCCGTTGCATACAAAGATGACAAATGACATAAACATAAAAAGTAACATGACTAAGTATAGGAGTATGTTCTGCAAAATAATTAACTAATCTCATACATTAGATCATCATAAAAGACACATCTTAATAATCACAATCCACTCAATAACACATAAACATAGACATACAAATATCAACAGACAATCACATAACACATATTAATCAAACCAAATCACACACTCATCATATATAATTTGAACGAATCTATGTTGTAGTGAGATTATTCTCACCTTATTTTGAGAACGACCTTAGACTTTCACACGATTGGAAAAACTATTCGACTCGAGACCTAATCGAAAGAATAAAAATTATGTTCTAATAAGAGATTTGTAACTAATTGGGCCACTTTAAACATGTGATTTTGGATCTAGCATATGTTTGACAATTTTTAGGGATATAGCCAAATGGCTTATGTGGCAATAATCAAGGTCTTATTTGCCCTTATTTATTAATAAATTCGTCACTTTCTCTCTCTTATTTTTTTTCAAATAATTTTTTTTTTGCATCAAAACTTCAAAAATTTGTATCTTTCTCATACGAACTCGAAATTGAGTGATTTCAAATCCTACAAATTTGTGGCGTCGAGATCTTCAAAAATAGACTCATTGTGTTTGATAAAAATTATTTTTAATGCATCATATTTACATTTCCATTTATTTTTTTTTAATAATTTCAAAAAATTTCAATTATTTCCATATTTAAGGTAGATTTTTCTACATCTATGGTACTAAACATTATTTTTCATCAAACACAATGGATCTATTTTTGAAGATCTCGGCGTCACAAATCCGTAGGATTTGGAATCACTCAATTTCGAGTTCATATGAGATAGATATGGTTTTTTGAAGTTTTTATGTAAAAAAAGTGTAGGAAAATAATAGGAGAGAGAAAATGACGTATTTATTAATAAATAAGGGTAAATAAGACCTTAATTATTGCCACATAATCATGTTGGCTATTTCCCTAAAAGTTGTGAAACATAGGCTAAAAACAAATTTTATAGTTTCATTTTAGCTATTTCGCTACAATGCCCTTCTAATAATAAATAAGTGTCTGGAAAATCTTAGAGACGGGACTCGAAAGTCAAAAGACAAAATACCCTTTGCCCTAAGGTTTCGGCAAAATATTAATTTCAGAGAAAAATTCTGGAAAACATCCAGAAGCTAGCGAAAACTAGTTTTAATGTTTTCTTCTTTAATGGCAAGACCGAATTCAGATTCCATAATAACGAAAACTAAATAAAGATATAGCGTGTAAAAAAGAGTTATATAAACATTCTGGAAATAGTATTCGCAACGGTCTAAAATAAAATCTTTGATATACTTCGAGTAATTAAAAACTCATAAAAAATTTATTGTATAACAACAACATATTAAAGTATTTTGTATAAAAATTTCATGCCAAAATACATTTGTAGTTATTTAAAAAAAAAACTACAAAACTACGTTGTTTGAAACAGAAATAAAATGTTTGTGCACTGATTGTAAAAGCTTTTTATAATAAAAATAGTTACTATAAAAATTATAAAATTTAGATATAACTTGAGAACATATTTGTATAGATGAATAAAAAACATTATGTAATAGGAATAACAAATTATTTTAAATCAATTTGAACAGTTTTTATAATAAAAATAAAAAATCAAACAACCGATTTAAATAAAATATTTGAAATAGAGAGAGAATTCAGAAATTGATGAAATTTGAACTGATTATCTAAGACATAGATAAGAACAACATACTAAACTTTTATAAAAAACTGAGTAATCTAACTATTTAAAATAAGTCAAAGATCGTACTTATGAATTTGAGAAGGATGAAGATGGTTGGTATTCAATGGGATGTGTATATATATATATATATATATATATATATATATATATATATATATATATATATATATATATATATATATATATATATATATATATATATATTTGTAAGGATAAAAATGGAGGTGGAAAGTAAAAATGAAAACTGAACGTGCACTACAACATTTACAATATTTACCGACGATTTTTTTCGTCGGTAATAACCCTAAAATCGTCGCTAAATGTATTTAGCGACGATAAAAATCGTCGCTAATTCTCCGTGCCTAAATATATTTAGCGACGATTCAATCGTCTGTAAATATTTAGCGACGATATTAGCGACGATAAAGTCGTCCCTAAATGTTGTGACGAGAAGTTTTTTTTCATTTTGAAACAGACAATTAGTGACGAATTTGTCGTCGCTAATTACCGCGGGAAAAAATCCCGTGTCAATTAGCGACGACAAAGTAGTCGCTAAATGTTGTGACGAGAAGTTTTTTTCGTTGTGAAACAGATAATTAGCGACGACTTTGTCGTCGCTAATTGGCGCGCGAAAATTTCCCGCGTGAATTAGCGACGACAAAGTCGTCGCTAATTACTTCTGTATAATAATATTTAGCGACGACTTTGTCGTCGCTAATTATTATTATTTTTTTTTCGTCGTTAATTATTTATTTTTTGTGGTTTTTTGTTTATGAAAAATCAAATAAAAACTAAATTATATTATCCAAATCAAGAAATATATAAAATCCGATTACGTACGTTTTCGGTTATCGAGAAATATGTAAATAATAATCTACTATACACAAAATTTCTAATAAAACACTACTCGCGACGTTTGCTTTGTCGTCCCGCCGCTCGTTTTCCTCCTCCTCGACGTGAAACGCTCTTTTGCTGGCGCTGAAGTTCTGCAGGCTGCGGCGTCGGAGTAGACTGACTTGGTCCGCCGGGCGTCGTCTGCTGGCTGGCATCGGGAGTCCTCTGCTAGCTGCCCGTCGGAGTGTGGACGTCGGGCGTCGGAGTGTGGACGCCGGCCGTCGGAGTCTGCTGGCTGTGGGATGACGGAGCCTGCTGCGAACTCTGCGAAAATTGGGACATGAACGAGCTAAGGTTGAGGCCGGGCACCCGACTCTGTATTGTCTCGGCGAACGCGGCGAGGGTCGATGTCAACACCTCCTACGAGACATATCCTGGTTGCGACGTCCCAGCCTCCGAACCGTAGACTTCGGCGACTTCAGCCGCCATCCGTGCTCCCTGTGGCACCAAACGTCCGACGCCGGTCAAGTGATCAGTCCGCGAACCCATAATATCGCGGATCGCCTGCTGCTCTAGAACGGAAATATCAACGTCCCCTCCTTGGTGCTCAGCCTCCGCTCGCAACGTGTTGAACCTAGCGACCAGTCGATCCTGATATAATTAACTAGTTAGTATATATTAATCGAAAAATAAGAAAAACAAATGTAAACTTACATAACGTGCGGAGGCTTCAGGAGTCAGCCATTCGGACTTGTCGGACTGATGTTAGCGCTTGTAGTTCGCAAACAAGCTCTCGAATGCGCCTGTCTCGACGCTCTTCTGCATGTAAACAAAACTTCAAGTGTTAGATAATTTTAACGATTTGATGTATCATATAAACATAAAACTTACGTTCTTCATGCGGTGGGTCGAGAACCCAATCGTCCCCTGTCGAGTCTTCGTCTTCTTCTTCGCGCGATTCGCCTTATTCTTCGCTTGAATGGCCTGTAATATAAGTAACCGTACACGTAAAGAACAAATCGTTTAATAAAAGGGTAAACACATATTTAACATAAATGATTTGATTACCTTAAATTCATCGCTCGTATATCGTTGTATCAGCGTCTCCCATTCGGTGTCGAGCTTAACGGTCCTCGGTTTTAGCGACCGCGCCACCTGTACGCTGCTCTTGCAGTCGATGTCGAACCATGACCGCAAGGTATGCCTCCAATCGCGAAGACGAGTCTTCACGTCTCGAATGATTGCCGCATCGACAATCGCCTTCTTCTTCCCGGTTGCATCACCATCGACTCGAATGTCGTACTTGTCTCGAATCGCTGCTCGGATCTCGGCCTCCTTCGCCGGCCCCACGTTCGCATTCGTCCACCTTGGGACCGTAGGCGAGATCTTGTCTCGGACGACCAACCCGAACGTGTTCGCGAACGTCGCGAGATCCTGATCCATCTCGCGCTCTGGCTGCAAGAACGACTGAAACTCCTCGTTATAAACGACGACTTCCTTCACCCCGGGGCGCCGTGCACGCTCAGATCGAATCCCGACCGTCGGTCCACGCACGGCCGGTTCGATATGCTCGTCTTCTTCTTCGACGCCATCACGTACGGGCACCGACTGACAATAATTCGGGAGACGGGCTAAGAAGTCATCCCCGTCTCCGCTGCCTCCAGCTCCTGTAGCCGCAGCCATCTGAAATTCAAAACAAAATACGATCCTACCGAAATTTCGGCAGAACCTCCTCTATAAACTTAACAACCCGGCATCAGCCTTTAACTTTAAAACCTGCATAGAAACATCCTAAAACTAACAATAAATCCAACCTCAGTGGTTCGATCATTTTTAAATCTATAAACAACTAATTAATTTCACATTTTTAGTCATTTCTAACAAAAATTAAATCCAATTTCAATTTCAATCCATAACCAATTAATTAATTTCACATAAACTACCTAATTTTCGTTAAACTAATTCATTAATTTAAGTTTGTTACCTTTACAGAATCGGTTAGTAATTACCTTTAAACTAATTCGTTAAACTACCTTTAATTCATTAATTCATACATAAACTACACAAACTTAAACAATTTTAAATTTTCTAATCGTAATTAACAAAATTACATTTCCTAATTTATTAATCTCTAATCCCAATTTACAATTTTAAATTATCAAACATCCTAAATTATATCGTAATTAAATCCTAAATACTAAATTATATCCTAAATACTTATATTCTAAATAATTATATATAATTATAACTAATTATATATATAACTAATTATGTAAATACTTATATCCTATATAATTATAACTAATTATATAAATACTTATATCTATATACTAAATTATGTAATTATATAAAATATAACTTATATATATATATAAATATTTATAACACCCAAATAAGCATAATATCACAATTTTTAAAACCTAATCTGTTAATTAACAATTTATAACTAATTAATTCATTACCATTTATAACTAATATATAAATAAAGTTATATATATATATATATATATATAAATATTTATAACTAATTCATACAATTTCATTTATTTATAACTAATTTAATTTAAATAATTTAAATTACCTAATATAAATAACTATATACTAATTAATAACTAACTATATAATATAAATAACTATATATAACAATTTTTATATATAAAGTTATAAAAAAAAAATAAATAAACTTACCGTGGAAGCGCGACGACGGTGGACGAGGACGAGGAAGACGAGGACGGTGGACGAGGACGAGGACGACGAGGACGAGGACGGCGTTGGTGGTGGAGCGGCGACGGCGTCGGCGGCGGAGCGGCAGCGGAGCTGCAGACAGGAGAGAGATAGTGAGGAGAGAGAGAGAGATGTGAGGAGAGAGAGAGAGAAGTGAGGAGAGAGAGACTTACCGGGGAGGCACACGGCGTCGACTGCGTCGGGGCGGCACACGGCGGAGGAAGCGCACGGCGGAGGAGGAGAAACCAGAGAGAGATTTTAGAGATTTTAGGGTTTGGGAGCGAATGAGGGGTCTGGGTCGCGATCTGGTATTTAACGACATTTAGCGACGATTTAATCATCGCTAAATGTCTTTAAATTTCGTAGCTAAATCAACTTAAATTTTCAGTTCATAAACCAGGCATTTAGCGACGATTTCCTCGTCGCTAATATATTTTTACATATTTAGCGACGATAAAATCGTCGCTAAATCATTTCATTTAAATTATTTTGGGGGGATTTTTCCCTCTTTGAATTTCGTTAAATTTCGAAATTAATTCCAAACTATTAGCGACGATTTAATCGTCGCTAATTGTTTCCCCGCGAACTTAGCGACGAATTTACACATTTAGCGACGATAAATTCGTCGCTAATTATCTTTGCCGCCAAACTTTAGAAGTTTTGGCACCAAATAATTAGCGACGGAATTATCGTCGCTAAAAGGTTGATTAGCGACGAAAAATTAACAACGATTTAGTCGTCACTAATACTTCCGTCGCTAAATGTCATATTTCTAGTAGTGGTGGGGAATGAAAAAGAAATGACACCAAAAGACTATGATGTGAGCAAAAATATTTAAATATAATTGTCATTGATTGAGAATAATTAAGAGACCATAATGAAAATTAACTGGCAATCGATTTCATAGAAATCACTACCTAGGCAAAGTCAAAATCTCAGGTAGTCACACACACATTATATATATATATATATGAGTATATATAACTATCATATACGATTAAAAAAATTAACATACATATATATTTCACTATATATATAGTTTGCTAGCATATATCGCTAAAAATACTTTTACATATATATATAGCAAAAATAATGAATTGAAATTATATATATATATATATATATATATATATATATATATATATATATATATATATATATAGGGTGATGTAACTACATAGTCAATTTAAAGTTATGCATTTGCATAATAGTCAAAGTTTATCTTAATTTAGTGAAATAGCCAAAATATGCAGTAATTTGGTTCAATTTTTTTTTACCCCAAGATTAATTTTTTTAAAGTGATAAATTGTTTATAACAATCATAAAAAATTTTAATCATGGCTGTCAAAAATTTTTTGAAAACATAAATTTGGCTATTTTGCTGAAAAGTTGAAACTCTTGCTATTTTGTTAATCAATAAGTTTCAAATGGCTATTTTGAACAATTTTTCCATATATAATATTCTTATACATATTTATGCATTTTGCATAATTATTTTAATCGCTAACAAAAATAACTTAGTTCACTTAGATAATTAGTTCAAAATTTGAATTTCTGATGTGCAATTACCAAATTTTTAAATTTTAAGGTTTCAAATCTCCTCTATTTATTGGAATTTTCGTCCTTTTATTTTCCAAGAATTTCGAGAAGGAAACATGAGAATTCTTAATTGGACGTACTACACTTCTAGGAATAGGTCGAGATATCGCGATCTTATATCGTCATCACGCTCCCACATGGCTTCTTCAATATTATGATTCAGCCAATGTACCTTGACTAGCCGAATCACCTTGTTTCTTAGGATCTTTTCTTCACGATCAAGAATCTGGAATGGATTTTCTTCATACATCAAGTCTTCGTGTACTTCGATAAGATATTGGATTAGCTCATGATTTCGATAGGTACTTTTTAAGCATCGAGACGTCGAACAGATTGTGTACTGATGCTAACTCAAGATTCAGAGCTAGACTGTAGGTCACTTTTTCGATTCTTTCTGTGATCTCGAAATGATCAATGTATCTCGGGCTCAATTTCTCTTTCTTGCTGAACCTCATCACACCCTTGAGATACGCTGCCTTCAAGAATACAAAATCTCCGACTTGAAATTCTAGTGGCCGACTTCTCTTATAGGCATAGCTTTTCTGTCGGCTATGGGTAGTTTCCATCCGATCTCGTATTTTCTTGATAGATTCTGTGGTGTCTTTGATAAAATATGTCTTCTTGAGACTATTTTCTCCAAATTCAAACTAGCGAATTGGAGATCGACACTTTCTACCATGAAGAGCTTTATACGATGCAATCCCGATTGACACTTGGTAGCTCTTGTTATATGAGATTGCGATGAATGACAGCCTCTTACTCCAACTCTCACCAAAATCCATAAGACACGTTTTCAGCATATCCTCTAACGTCTGAATAGTCCTTTTGGATTGGCCATCCGTCTGGGGGTGAAAAGTAGTGCTAAACTTCAGTTGTGATCCCATTGACTTTTGCACGCACCTCCAGAAGTTAGAAGTGAAA